>NC_092000.1:30043467-30198529 GCF_044704955.1 Pristiophorus japonicus | reverse complement strand
GGGAAGGCGAGAGGGGGAAGGCGAGAGGGGGAAGGCGAGAGGGGGAAGGCGAGAGGGGGAAGGCGAGAGGGGGAAGGCGAGAGGGGGAAGGCGAGAGGGGGAAGGCGAGAGGGGGAAGGCGAGAGGGGGAAGGCGAGAGGGGGAAGGCGAGAGGGGGAAGGCGAGAGGGGGAAGGCGAGAGGGGAAGGCGAGAGGGGGAAGGCGAGAGGGGGAAGGCGAGAGGGGGAAGGCGAGAGGGGGAAGGCGAGAGGGGGAAGGCGAGAGGGGGAAGGCGAGAGGGGGAAGGCGAGAGGGGGAAGGCGAGAGGGGGAAGGCGAGAGGGGGAAGGCGAGAGGGGGAAGGCGAGAGGGGGAAGGCGAGAGGGGGAAGGCGAGAGGGGGAAGGCGAGAGGGGGAAGGCGAGAGGGGGAAGGCGAGAGGGGGAAGGCGAGAGGGGGAAGGCGAGAGGGGGAAGGCGAGAGGGGGAAGGCGAGAGGGGGAAGGCGAGAGGGGGAAGGCGAGAGGGGGAAGGCGAGAGGGGGAAGGCGAGAGGGGGAAGGCGAGAGGGGGAAGGCGAGAGGGGGAAGGCGAGAGGGGGAAGGCGAGAGGGGGAAGGCGAGAGGGGGAAGGCGAGAGGGGGAAGGCGAGAGGGGGAAGGCGAGAGGGGGAAGGCGAGAGGGGGAAGGCGAGAGGGGGAAGGCGAGAGGGGGAAGGCGAGAGGGGGAAGGCGAGAGGGGGAAGGCGAGAGGGGGAAGGCGAGAGGGGGAAGGCGAGAGGGGGAAGGCGAGAGGGGGAAGGCGAGAGGGGGGAAGGCGAGAGGGGGAAGGCGAGAGGGGGAAGGCGAGAGGGGGAAGGCGAGAGGGGGAAGGCGAGAGGGGGAAGGCGAGAGGGGGAAGGCGAGAGGGGGAAGGCGAGAGGGGGAAGGCGAGAGGGGGAAGGCGAGAGGGGGAAGGCGAGAGGGGGAAGGCGAGAGGGGGAAGGCGAGAGGGGGAAGGCGAGAGGGGGAAGGCGAGAGGGGGAAGGCGAGAGGGGGAAGGCGAGAGGGGGAAGGCGAGAGGGGGAAGGCGAGAGGGGGAAGGCGAGAGGGGGAAGGCGAGAGGGGGAAGGCGAGAGGGGGAAGGCGAGAGGGGGAAGGCGAGAGGGGGAAGGCGAGAGGGGGAAGGCGAGAGGGGGAAGGCGAGGGGGAAGGCGAGAGGGGGAAGGCGAGAGGGGGAAGGCGAGAGGGGGAAGGCGAGAGGGGGGAAGGCGAGAGGGGGAAGGCGAGAGGGGGAAGGCGAGAGGGGGGAAAGGCGAGAGGGGGAAGGCGGAAGGCGAGAGGGGGAAGGGGGGAAGGCGAGAGGGGGAAGGGGGGAAGGCGAGAGGGGGAAGGCGAGAGGGGGAAGGCGAGAGGGGGAAGGCGAGAGGCGAGAGGGGGAAGGCGAGAGGGGAAGGCGAGAGGCGAGAGGGGGAAGGCGAGAGGGGGGAAGGCGAGAGGGGGAAGGCGAGAGGGGGAAGGCGAGAGGGGAAGGCGAGAGGGGGAAGGCGAGAGAGGGAAGGCGAGAGAGGGAAGGCGAGAGAGGGAAGGCGAGAGAGGGAAGGCGAGAGAGAGCGAGACAGAGAGAGAAAGAAAGAACGAGAGAGAGCGGGCGAGAGAGAGAGAATGCGAGAGAGAACGTGAGACAGAGAGCAAGAGAAGGCGAGAGAGAGAGAGAGAGAGAGAGAGAGAGAGGGAGAGGGCAAGACTGAGAATGCAAGAGAGAGATGGAGGGAGAGAGAAGGCAAGAGAGACAAGGCGAGAGAGAGAAGGCAAGAGAGAGAAGGCGAGAGCGAGAGTGAAGGCGAGAGAGAGAGAGAGAAGGCGAGAGCGAGAGAGAAGGCGAGAGCGAGAGAGAAGGCGAGTGAAAAAGAGAAAGAGGGAGAGAGAGAGAGATCAGGTGAAAAAGAGAGCGAGTGAGGGAGAAGGAGAAGGCGAGAGCGAGAGAGAAGGCGAGAGAGAGAAGGCGAGAGAGAGAGAGAGAGAGAGAGAGAGAGAGAGAGAGAGAGAGAGAGAGAGAGAGAGAGAGCGAGACAGAGAGAGAAAGAAAGAGAACGAGAGAGAGCGGGCGAGAGAGAGAATGCGAGAGAGAACGTGAGACAGAGAGCAAAAGAAGGCGAGAGAGGGAGAAGGCGAGGGAGAGAGAGGGAGAAGGCAGGAGAGAGAGAGAGAGAGAGAGAAAGAAAGAGAGAGAGCGAGAAGGCGAAAGCGAGAGAGAAGCCAAGAGAGAGAGAGAGGGCGCGAGCGAGAGAGAGAGAGAAGGCGAGAGAGAAGGCAAGAGAGAGAGACGATGAGAGAGCGAGAGAAGGCGAGAGATAGAGAGAAGAAGTGAGAGAGAGAGGGAAAGAATGCGAGAGAGAGGGAAAGAATGCGAGAGAGAGGGAAAGAATGCGAGAGAGAGGGAAAGAATGCGAGAGAGAGGGAAAGAATGCGAGAGAGGGAAAGAATGCGAGAGAGGGAAAGAATGCGAGAGAGGGAGAGAGAGAGATATGAGTGGGAGAGAGAGAGAGAGAGAGGGAGAGAGATGGTGATGGAGAGAGAGAAGTCGAGAGAGAGAGAGAGAGACAGAGACAGAGAGTGAATGCGAGAGAAAGAGAGAGCGCGCGCGACAGGGAAGGCAAGAAAGAGAATTCGAGAGAGAGAAGGCGAGAGAGAGAAGGAAAGAGAGAGAGAGAGAGAGAGAGAGAGAGAGAGAGAAGGTGAGAGAGACAGACGGCGAGAGAGACAGACGGCGAGAGAGAGAGAAGACGAGAGAAAGAGAAGATGAGCGAGAGACGAGAGAGAGAAGGCGAGACAGAGAGAGAAGGCGAGACAGAGAGAGAAGGCGAGACAGAGAGAGAAGGCGAGACAGAGAGAGAAGGCGAGACAGAGAGAGAAGGCGAGACAGAGAGAGAAGGCGAGACAGAGAGGGAAGGCGAGACAGAGAGGGAAGGCGAGACAGAGAGGGAAGGCGAGACAGAGAGGGAAGGCGAGACTGAGAGAGAAGGCGAGACTGAGAGAGAAGGCGAGACTGAGAGAGAAGGCGAGACTGAGAGAGAAGGCGAGACTGAGAGAGAAGGCGAGACTGAGAGAGAAGGCGAGACTGAGAGAGAAGGCGAGACTGAGAGAGAAGGCGAGAGAGAGAGAAGGCGAGACTGAGAGAGAAGGCGAGTGAGAGAGAAGGCGAGTGAGAGAGAAGGCGAGTGAGAGAGAAGGCGAGTGAGAGAGAAGGCGAGTGAGAGAGAAGGCGAGTGAGAGAGAAGGCGAGTGAGAGAGAAGGCGAGTGAGAAAGAAGGCGAGTGAGAGAGAAGGCGAGTGAGAGAGAAGGCGAGTGAGAGAGAAGGCGAGAGAGAGAGAAGGCGAGTGAGAGAGAAGGCGAGTGAGAGAGAAGGCGAGTGAGAGAAGGCGAGTGAGAGAAGGCGAGTGAGAGAAGGCGAGTGAGGGAAGGCGAGTGAGGGAAGGCGAGTGAGGGAAGGCGAGTGAGGGAAGGCGAGTGAGGGAAGGCGAGTGAGGGAAGGCGAGTGAGGGAAGGCGAGTGAGGGAAGGCGAGTGAGGGAAGGCGAGTGAGGGAAGGCGAGAGAGGGAAGGCGAGAGAGGGAAGGCGAGAGAGGGAAGGCGAGAGAGGGAAGGCGTGAGAGGGAAGGCGAGAGAGGGAAGGCGAGAGAGGGAAGGCGAGAGAGGGAAGGCGAGAGAGGGAAGGCGAGAGAGGGAAGGCGAGAGAGGGAAGGCGAGAGAGAGAAGGCGAGAGAGAGAAGGCGAGAGAGAGAAGGCGAGAGAGAGAGAGAAGGCGAGAGAGAGAGAGAAGGCGAGAGAGAGAGAGAAGGCGAGAGAGAGAGAGAAGGCGAGAGAGAGAGAGAAGGCGAGAGAGAGAGAAGGCGAGAGAGAGAGAAGGCGAGAGAGAGAGAAGGCGAGAGAGAGAGAGAGAAGCGAGAGAGAGAAGGCTAGAGAGAGAGAGAAGGCGAGAGAGAGAGAGAAGGCGAGAGAGAGAGAGAAGGCGAGAGAGAGAGAGAAGACGAGAGAGAGAGAGAAGGCGAGAGAGAGAGAGAAGGCGAGAGAGAGAGAGAAGGCGAGAGAGAGAGAGAAGGCGAGAGAGAGAGAGAAGGCGAGAGAGAAGGCGAGAGAGAGAGAAGGCGAGAGAGAAGGCGAGAGAGAAGGCGAGAGAGAAGGCGAGAGAGAAGGCGAGAGAGAAGGCGAGAGAGAAGGCGAGAGAGAAGGCGAGAGAGAAGGCGAGAGAGAAGGCGAGAGAGAAGGCGAGAGAGAAGGCGAGAGAGAAGGCGAGAGAGAAGGCGAGAGAGAAGGCGAGAGAGAAGGCGAGAGAGAAGGCGAGAGAGGGAAGGCGAGTGAGGGAAGGCGAGTGAGGGAAGGCGAGAGAGGGAAGGCGAGAGAGGGAAGGCGAGAGAGGGAAGGCGAGAGAGGGAAGGCGAGAGAGGGAAGGCGAGAGAGAGAAGGCGAGAGAGAGAAGGCGAGAGAGAGAAGGCGAGAGAGAGAAGGCGAGAGAGAGAAGGCGAGAGAGAGAGAGAAGGCGAGAGAGAGAGAGAAGGCGAGAGAGAGAGAGAAGGCGAGAGAGAGAGAGAAGGCGAGAGAGAGAGAGAAGGCGAGAGAGAGAGAGAAGGCGAGAGAGAGAGAGAAGGCGAGAGAGAGAGAGAGAGAGAAGCGAGAGAGAGAAGGCGAGAGAGAGAGAGAAGGCGAGAGAGAGAGAGAAGGCGAGAGAGAGAGAGAAGGCGAGAGAGAGAGAGAAGACGAGAGAGAGAGAGAAGGCGAGAGAGAGAGAGAAGGCGAGAGAGAGAGAGAAGGCGAGAGAGAGAGAGAAGGCGAGAGAGAGAGAAGCGAGAGAGAGAAGGCGAGAGAGAGAGAGAAGGCGAGAGAGAGAAGGCGAGAGAGAGAGAGAAGGCGAGAGAGAGAGAGAAGGCGAGAGAGAGAGAGAAGACGAGAGAGAGAGAGAAGGCGAGAGAGAGAGAGAAGGCGAGAGAGAAGGCGAGAGAGAAGGCGAGTGAGAAGGCGAGAGAGAAGGCGAGAGAGAAGGCGAGAGAGAAGGCGAGAGAGAAGGCGAGAGAGAAGGCGAGAGAGAAGGCGAGAGAGAAGGCGAGAGAGAAGGCGAGAGAGAGAAGGCGAGAGAGAGAAGGCGAGAGAGAGAAGGCGAGAGAGAGAAGGCGAGAGAGAGAAGGCGAGTGAAAAAGAAAAAGCGGGAGAGAGAGAGAAAACGAGAGAGATCAGGTGAAAAAGAGAGCGAGTGAGGGAGAAGGCGAGAGCGAGAGAGAGCGAAGGCGAGAGCGAAGGCGAGAGCGAAGACGAGAGCGAAGACGAGAGACAGAGAAAGAAAGAGAACGAGAGAGAGCGGGCGAGAGAGAGAATGCGAGAGAGAGAATGCGAGAGAGAATGCGAGAGAGAATGCGAGAGAGAATGCGAGAGAGAATGCGAGAGAGAATGCGAGAGAGAATGCGAGACAGAATGCGAGACAGAGAGCAAGAGAAGGCGAGAGAGAGAGAGAGAGAGAGAGAGAGAGAGAGAGAGAGAGAGAGAGAGAAGGCGAGAGAGAGGGGGAGAAGGCGAGAGAGAGAGAGAGAGGGAGAAGGCGAGAGAGAGAGAGAGAGAGAGAGGGAGAAGGCGAGAGAGAGAGGGAGAAGGCGAGAGAGAGAGAGAGAGAGAGAGAAAGGGAGAAGGCGAGAGAGAGAGGGAGAAGGCGAGAGAGGGAGAAGGCGAGAGAGAGAGAGAGGGAGAAGGCGAGAGAGAGAGAGAGAGAGAGAGAGAGAGAGAGAGAGAGAGAGAGAGAGAGGGAGAAGGCGAGAGAGAGAGAGAGGGAGAAGGCGAGAGAGAGCGAGAGAGAGAGAGAGAGAGAGAGAGAGAGAGAGAGAGAGAGAGAGAGAGAAGCCGAGAGAGAGAGAGAGAGAGAGAGAGAAGCCGAGAGAGAGAGAGAGAGAGAGATAGAGAGAGAGAGAGAGTGAGAGAATGCGAGAGCTGGAAGGCGGGAGAGGGTGAGCGAGAGAGAGAAGGTGAGAGAGAGAGGGAGAGAAGGTGAGAGAGAGAGGGAGAGAAGGCGAGAGAGAGAAGGCGAGAGAGAAGGCGAGAGAGAGAGAGAGAGAGAGAGAGAGAGAGAGAGAGAGAAGGCGAGAGAGAGAGAAGGCGATGTTAACCGCTCACTTGGCCAGTTTACGCCCGGTTCGTACAGTTAAAATCAAGGCCACTGGCTCCAACCAACAGCATCCATAGCAGATTAACTTCTCCCTCATTTGTAATTAGTTGGAGCTTGCTGTGCACAAGCCAGCTGCTATGTTCTTCCACGGACCATAATGAGCCTAATGTCAAAGTGACTGAGAGGCACTTTGAGACGTCCCGAGTGCCTGATAACGACTCTAACTCCAACCTCATTGTTTCCTTCTCTTCAAACACAAACTTGGGAGTCACCACTCGATTGGCCTCGTTTCCTCAGCAGCTCTGTACAAGCGTGATGGTGATGGGAGCTCAGGGCCATGGCCCTTCACCCAGGTTTCTCAATAATGAAACAGCAGCTTTGCAGTAATGGCCCGGATTATTTCTACGATCCGACGCCCTGGAGTCTCACGGTGGCTCTTACCTGATAGGTTCAGGCACAGCTTCTTGCGGAGGTTGTCAGTGTCTTCCCGCAGCGACGACACCTTGCTCGATATTTCAGTATCTGTTCAAGAACAATGGTGTCAATGAGTCATTCTGGTATTGTCGGGACCAAGGGATCAGACAGACACAGTGGGCAATGTGTGGTGGGGGTTTGGCTGGGGGAAGTGGGTAAAGGAAGATCAGAAAAATATATTAAAAAATTATGGAAACATTTCAATTGAGAGAAATCTCAACTTACCACTTCTCTGGAGGCGAGAAATGTCTTGTTTGAATGTGTTCTCAATCGCTGTCAGTTTTGTTGACCGCTCAGTGCCTATAAATAGAAAATGTGATTTTAAGGACAAGTTAAAGATTCAACAGACAGTGTTGAATGTTCAATAACACACTGCATGTTCAGTAACACATCGTGTGGAGTATAACTCACTGAGTGTCAAGTAAAACACCGAGAATACAATAACACACTTAGGGCGAAATTGCCCTACGACCAGATTGGGAGAGGTCTGCTGCTGGGACCGTGATTTGTTGCGGCTGAATTGGGTTTACTGCCCCCCGCCCCCCCAAAAGAAATGGAGCGCAATCTCACGTGCTCCACTTTTTTAGGGGCGGGACCAACAGCACTAATGAGGCAAGCAGTGACACATTTCTACGCACCTCCCCTTCGCTTAAAGGGGAAGGCCGCTGCACACTCTGCAAGGCCTCTGATGGCCTCCACTAGACTGTAACCGAATTTCGCCCCCACCACCCGCTGGAAAATTCATTCCAGCTTTAGCATGGGCACAAACTGCTAGCACCTGGTTGCTGACGATCGCTGCAATCATGGCGTCAGTCCTGGTGCAAGCCCACGCTTGCACACAGCTCGCTAAATGAGGTGCGACTGCCTCATTTAGTGCACGGCAATAACAACGTCTGGATAAACAGTCGGTACACGCATCCAGAGTCATTAGCTGGTGGCTACTTAAAGGGATGAGGAAGCGCTTCTCTCGGAGGCCACAGTCAGTACAACGTTTACACAGAGCACAGTACGTGAGCCTCTGAGTTTGTAGCGGCAGACAGTTTAGCTTGTAAAAAAGTATTTTTGAAAACTTTAATGGAGGCATTATTTAAGACTCGGCCTTTCCCAGGATCACAATTGGAGATCGAGGCGTGCGCAATGGGTCGGTTAAATTTAGCGCCGGCATTTTCGTTAGCGCCCCCTCAGGTCAAGTGTATACTGGCTGATTTTGCGCCCCTTCAGCTCTTCGCCCAATTCCGACAAATTTCTCATTGGGAGGAACAAAATTTTTTAAGGCGCTAAAAATTACCGCTCCACCTGGGTTGCCGCCCCAACTGAGGTGTGACCGAATTTCTCTCCCAGAGTGTATAGCAAATCATTGAGCATGCAATAACACACTGGGTTGCAATCACATATTGGCTGTACAATAACTACTGTGTGTTCAATAACACAATGTGTGTTCAATAACACTTTGTGTACAATAACTCATTGGGTGTATAACACACCGAGTGTCCAGTAACTCGGGTCTGATGGGGGTGTGCGGTGGGGAAGTGATGTGGGTTTGGTGGGCAATGTGTTGAATGGTCCGGTGGGGATTGAGAGGTTTGGTGTTGGTTTCGTGATCACTTGATGGGGTTTTATGGGGGGTTGGAGTGGGGTCTCGTAGGGGTTGGAGGGATGTGACATATGTGATTGGTGGTGGGGGGTTCATGAGATGTGTGGTGGGGGTCCGGTGAAGGTTTGATGGGGAATTTGGTAGGTGCTTTGGTGGGGGTTAGGAACGAACATACAAACAATAACGGACAGGAAAAGACCATCTGGTCCTTCAAGCCTGTCCCACACAATTGCGTATCATTACATATCCACTCCACCCCACCCAAAACCATGTAATCTCCTGGGAGAGGGTAAAAAACATATTAAAAACCCAGGCCACTCTAGGAAATTTCTCTCCGACCCATCTGGGCGAACAAAACTAGTCCAGCAGATCACTCTGGCCATTAAATTCCATGCAGTACCTACATTCTGTAAGAAGTGATCTCCGCCGCAGCCAGAAACAAATCAAGCTTTCACTTGAAGCAATTCAGCAAGTCTGCATCCACCACATGAAACGGCAGCTTGTTTCAGAGGTCTACTATTCTCTGGGAAAAGAACCATCTCCTGACATCTAACCTCGATCTAGCCTTATACAACTTAAATTTTTGTAGCCTGGTCCTGCCTAATCTATTTAATTGAAATAAACTGTCAGCTGGAATACCACCTATTGCCTTCATTATCTTATAAACCTCAATCATATCCACCCTAAGTCTCATCCATCATAGGCAGTTCCTAGGAATCGAGGAAGACTTGCTTCCATTCTTAAAAATGAGTCCTTAGGTGGCTGAACAATCCAATACGAGAGCCACAGTCCCTATCACAGGTGGGACAGATAGTCATTGAGGGTAAGGGACAGATTTGCCGCACGCTCTTTCCGCTGCCTGCGCTTGATTTCTGCATGCTCTTGGCGATGAGACTTAAGGTGCTCAGCGCCCTCCCGGATGTACTTCCTCCACTTAGGGTGGTCTTTGGCCAGGTGTCAGTGGGGATGTTGCACTTTATCAGGGAGGCTTTGAGGGTGTCCTTGTATCGTTTCCTCTGCCCACCTTTGGTTCATTTGCCATGAAGGAGTTCCGAATAGAGCGTTTGCTTTGGGAGTCTCGTGTGGACAATGTGGTCAGTGCTTCAATGCTGGGGATGTTGGCCTGGTCGAGGGCACTAACGTTGGTGCGTCTCTCCTCCCAGGGGATTTGTAGGATCTTGCGGAGACATCGTTGGTGGTATTTCTCCAGCGACTTGAGGTGTCTCCTGTACATGGTCCATGTCTCTGAGCCAGACAAGAGGGCGGGTATTACTACAGCCCTGTAGACCATGAGCTTTGTAAAGTCCTGACCCTGCACTACAGACTTACACAAGGCACATGCTGAAGTCAAGGTCACTCTGGACCTGCATCTTTATTTCACAGCTCTCGAGTGCCACACTTGCCAGAGATGTGTCTTTATATACCTGTGTGGAACAGGTATGCAGTGTCTCCTGCAAGTGCACCCCTGGTGGTAAAGTATGCTTGTGGTTACAGGTCATATCTAGTTACAGTCATGTATAGCATGGTAAGATACAGTTATATACAGTAGTGTGAGATACATGACAAGCTTGGTGGCAGATTTGAGGGCCTGGACTTTGAACACTCTTTTCCTCAGGAGGCCGAAGCTGCATTGGCGCACTGGAGGTGGTGTTGAATCTCGTCATCAATGTCTGCTCTTGTTGATAAGAGGCTCCCGAGGTATGGGAAATGGTTCATGTTGTCCAGGGTTGCGCCGTGGATCTTGATAACTGGGGGACAGTGCTGTGCGGCGAGGACAAGCTGGTGGAGGACCTTTGTCTTACAGATGTTGAGCGTAAGGCCCATGCTTTCGTACGCCTCAGGAAATACGTCGACTATGTCCTGGAGTTCAGCCTCTGTATGTGCGCAGACGACAGAGGTTGGGGTGGTCTTGGATCTGGCCTGGAGACGGCGAAGGTTGAACAGCTTCTGACTGGTTCTGTGGTTTATTTCCACTCCAGCATGGAGCTTGTTGACTGTGAAGTGAAGCATGGCAGTGAGGAAGATTGAGAAGAGGGTTGGGGCGATGGTGCAGCCCTGTTTGACGCTGCTCCGGACGTGGATTGGGTCTGTAATGGATCCGTTGGTCAGGATCACGGCCTGCATGTCATCGTGGAGCAGGCGGAGGATGTTGACAAACTTTTGGGGGCATCCGAAATGGAGGAGGACGCTCCATTGACCCTCGCGGTTGACAGCGTCAAAGGCCTTTATAAGGTCGAAGAAGGCTATGTATAAAGGCCGGCGCCATTCCCTGCATTTTTCCTGCAGCTGTCGCGCTGCAAAAATCATGTCCGTTGTGCTCCGTAGGGGATGAAATCTGCACAGTGGCTCCGGGAGGAGCTCCTTGGCCACAGGGAGAAGATGGTTGAGGAGGACTCGAGCGATAACTTTCCCAGTGGCTGATAGCAGGGAGATTCCCTTTTTTTAAAGATGGTCACAATCACTGCATCGCTGAGATCCCCCAGCATGCTCTCCTCCCTCCAGATGAGAGAGAGGAGGTCATGTATCCACACCAACAGCGCCTCTCCACCATACTTTAGTGCCTCAGCAGCGATTCCAACCGCTTCCGTAGCCTTGTTTATCTTAAGCTATCTTATAGCTTTCTCTACCTCGTGCAGTGTTGGGGTTTTACTAAGTCTACGCTGCTCTCAGATATGGGTCTGAAATTGGCCTCCATTCAAAATGGAGGCCAATTCACCGTTTCCTTTGTTGATTTGCTGCCCCAAACGATGGAGCAGTGATTAGAGGGATTTTGCCCTCTTTTTGGAAGCCTTTCGGTCGGAATGGTGATTCGGCCGGTTGTGGGGCGGAAGTAGGTCAGGAGCAGGGCGGAATGCGTTGCGCTGATGACCTCAGTGCGATGCGGACATGTCATACTGTCCCTCCCCTTCAGTTAAAGGAGAGGGCTGCTGCGAGTTCTGCACAAACTTTAGTGGTGCACCCTGGTCCACCAGCGAGGGATTTGGCTGGGTGAGCGGCCCGGTAACCAAGAAGGGGTGCTGGGCTGCCTATTGGTGCCCAGCCATGAGCAGCTTTCCTCTCAGAGAAAGCTATCGGGGGCACTGACTGGCAGTTGCAGCTGGTCGGTAAGGGGTTGGCCACCGTCACAAAAATGGAAGAGGGCATTTTACAAAATGTCAGCCCCTGCTCCCCAACTGAGCGGTAGCTCCTTACCACCCCAACGGCTGTTAGAAAATTGGGCAATTTCAGCCCCACAGAGTCCCAACTATTTTAGCCCATCTTGATAACTAAGCTGCTTTAGACTTGGAATTAGTCCAGTGGCCCTCTTCTGCACCCTTTCCAGAGCCTCAATATCATGAAAACCGGACATTGTATGCCAAGTGTGGCCTGACAAATGGCTTGAACAAGGACAAAACTGTGCGCCTATGGATACACCCCAACATCCTATTTGCTCTAGCTATCTCTGCATGGCATTGCTCATAAGAACATAAGAAATAGGAATAGGAGTAGGCCATACAGCCCCTTAAGCCTGCTCCGTCATTCAATAAGATCATGGTTGATCATTCATCCTCAGTACACCTTTCCTGCTTTCTCTCCATATCCCTTGATCCCTTTGGCCTTAAGAGCTATATCTAACTCCCTTTTGAATATATCTAACGAACTGGCCTCAACAACTTTCTGCGGTCGAGAATTCCACAGGTTAACCACTCTCTATGAGTGAAGAAATTTCTCTTCATCTCGGTCCTGAATGGCTTACCCCTTTATTCTTAGACTGTGACGCCTGGTTCTGGAACAGCAACGGGAACATTCTTCCTGCCTCTAACCTGTCCAATCCCATCACAATTTTATATGTTTCTATGAGATCCCCTCTCATTCTTCTAAACTCCAGTGCATACAAGCCCAGTTGATCCAGTCTCTCCTCATATGTCAGTCCTGCCACCCCGGGAATCAATCTGGTGAACCTTCGCTGTACTCCCTCAATAGCAAGAACGTCCTTCCTCAGATTAGGTGCCCAAAACTAACACAATATTCCAGGTGTGGCCTCACCAAGGCTCTGTACAACTGCAATAAGACCTCCCTGCTCCTATACTCAAATCCTCTAGCTATAAAGGCCAATATGCCATTTGCCTTCTTCACTGCCTGCTGTACCTGCATGCCAAACGTCAATGACTGATGTACCATGACACCCAGGTCTCGTTGCACCTCCCCTTTTCCTAATCAGTCACCGTTCAGATAATATTCTATCTTCCTGTTTTTGCCACCAAAGTGGATAACCTCACATTTATCCACATTATACTGCATCTGCCATTCATTTGCCCACTCACCTAACCTGTCCAAGTCACCCTGCAGTCTCTTAGCATCCTCCTCACAGCTCACACCGCCACCCAGCTTAGTGTCATCTGCAAACTTGGGAGATATTACATTCAATTCCTTCATCTAAATCATTGATATAGATTGTAAATAGCTGGGGTCCCAGCCCTGAACCCTGCGGCACCAGATGGTCATTGAATGCCATTCTGAAAAGGACCCGCTTATTCCGACTCTCTGCTTCCTGTCTGCCAACCAGTTCTCTATCCATGTCAATACATTACTCCCAATACCATGTGCTTTAATTTTGCACACTAATCTCTTGTGTGGGACCTTGTCAAAAGCCTTTTGAAAGTTCAAATACACCACAGCCACTGGTTCTCCCTTGTCCACTCTACCAGTTACATCCTCAAAAAATTCTAGAAAATTTGTAAAGCATGATTTCCCTTTCATAAATCCATGCTGACTTGGACCGATCCTGTCACTGCTTTCCAAATGCGCTCCTATTTCATCTTTAATAATTGATTCCAACATCCCCACCACCGATGTCCGGCTAACCAGTCTATAATTCTGTTTTCTCTCTCCCTCCTTTTTTTAAAAAGTGGTGTTACATTAGCTACCCTCCAGTCCATAGGAACTGATCCAAAGTCAATAGAATGTTGGAAAATGATCACCAATGCACCCACTATTTCTATGGCCACTTCCTTAAGTACTCTGGATGCAGCCTATCCGGCCCTGGGGATTTATCGGCCTTCAATCCCATCAATTTCCCCAACACATTTCCTGACTAATAAGGATTTCCTTCAGTTCCTCCTTTTCGCTAGACCCCTAGTATTTCCAGAAGGTTGTTTGTGTCTTCCTTCGTGAAGTCAGATCCAAAGTATTTGTTCAATTGGTCTGCCATTTCTTTGTTCCCCATTATAAATTCACCTGATTCTGACTGCAAAGGACCTACGTTAGAAACATAGAAAAAAATAGAAACATAGAAAATAGGTGCAGGAGTAGGCCATTCGGCCCTTTGAGCCTGCATCACCATTCAATAAGATCATGGCTGATTATTCCCTCAGTATCTCTTTCCTGCTTTCTCTCCATACCCCTTGATTCCCTTAGCCTTTTTATCTTCACATATCTATAGAAGCTTTTGCAGTCAGTTTTTATGTTCCCTGCAAGCTTCCTCTCCTACTTTATTTTCTCCCTCCTAATTAGACCCTTTGTCCTCCTCTGCTGAATTCTAAATTTCCCCCAGTCCCCAGGTTTGCTGCTTTTTCTGGCCAATTTATATGCCTCTTCATTGAATTTAACACTATCCCTAATTTCTCTTGTTAGCCATGGTTGAGCTACCTGACCCTTTTTATTTTTACTCCAGACAGGAATGTATAATTATTGAAGTTCATCCATGTAATCTATAAATGTCTGCCATTGCCTATCCACTGTCAACCCTTGAAGTATCATTTGCCAGTCTCTCCTAGCCAATTCACGTCTCATACCATCGAAGTTACCTTTCCTTAAGTTCAGGACGCTAGTCTCTGAATTAACATTGTCACTCTCCATCTTAATAAAGAATTTTACCATATTATGGTCACTCTTCCCCAGGGGATCTCGCACAACAAGATTGCTAATTAGTCCTCTCTTGTTAAACAAAACCCAGTCTCGGATGGCCAGCTCTCTAGTTGGTTCCTCAATATATTGGTCTAGAAAGCCATCTCTATACACTCCAGGAAATCCTCCTCACCGCATTGCTACCAGTTTGGTTAGCCCAATCTATATGTAGATTAAAGTCGCCCATGATAACTGCTGTATCTTTATTGCACGCATCCCCGAATTTCTTGTTTGATGCCATCCCCAACCCCACTACTACTGTTTGGTGGTCTGTACACAACTCCCACTAGCGTTTTCTGCTCTTTGGTATTCCGCAGCTCTACCCATACAGATTGCACATCATCCAAGCTAATGTCCTTCATTACTATTGCGTTAATTTCCTCTTTAACCAGCAATGCTACCCCACCTCCTTTTCCTTTCTGTCTATCCTTCCTGAATGTTGAATACCCCTGGATGTTAAGTTCCCAGCCTTGGTCACCCTGGAACCATGTCTCCGTAATCCCAATTATATCATAATCGTTAACAGCTGCCTGCGCAGTTAATTCATCCACCTTATTACGAATACTCCTGGCATTGAGGCACAGAGGCTTCAGGCTTGTCTTTTTAACACTCTTTGTCCATTTAGAATTTTGCTGTAATGCGGCCCTTTTTGACTTTTGCCTTGGGTTTCTTTGCCCTCCACTTTTACTATTCTCCTTTCTATCTTTTGCTTCTGCCCCCATTTTATTTCCCTCTGTCTCCCTGCATAGGTTCCCATCCCCCTGCCATATTAGTTTAACCCCTCCCCAACAGCACTAGTAAACACTTCCCCTAGGACATTGGTTCTGGTCCTGCCCAGATGCAGACCGTCCAGTTTGTACTGGTCCCACCTCTCCCAGAACCGGTTCCAATGTCCCAGGAATTTGAATCCCTCCCTCTTGCACCACTCCTCAAGCGACATATTCATCTTAGCTATCCTGCTATTTCTACTCTGACTAGCTCATGGCACTGGTAGCAATCCTGAGATTACTACCTTTAAGGTCCTACTTTTTCATTTAACTCCTAGCTCCCTAAATTCAGCTTGTAGCACCTTAACCCACTTTTTACCTATCGTTGGTACCTATATGCACCACGACAACTGGCTGTTCACCCTCCCCCTGCAGCCGTTCCTAGACATCCTTGACCCTTGCACCAGGGAAGCAACATATCATCCTGGAGTCTCAGTTGCGACCGCAGGAACACCTGTCTATCCCCCTCACAATAGAACCGCTACCACTATTGCTCTCCCACTCTTTTTCCTACCCTCCTGTGCAGCAGAGCCATCCATGGTACCAAGAACTTGGCTGCTGCTGCCTTCCCCTGGTGAGCCATCTCCCCCAACAAAGCGGTATATCTGTTTTGAAGGGAGATGACTGCAGGGGACTCCTGCACAGCCTTCCTACTCCTGCTCTGCCTGATGGTCACCCATCCCCTATCTGCCTTTGTAACCTTTACCTGCAGTGTGGCGAACTCACTGAACGTGCTATCCAAGACATCCTCAGCATCGCGCAGAGTGAATCCATCCGCAGCTCCAGTACCGTCATGCGGTCTAACAGGAGCTGCAGCTGGATACATTTCCTGCACACTGGAAGCGTCCCTGATTTCCCACATGGCACAGGAGGAGCATGACATGGGTCTGGGCTCTCCTGCCATGTCTTAACCCTTAAAATAAGCTAATTTGGCAACAATGCCAAAGATTTCTTACTGACAAGATGAGGAAAAAAGAAAAACTACTCACCAATCACTTACCCTCGCGGCTGTGATGTCACACTTCGTTTTCTTTTCCTCCCAGGTCGGGGAGTCAGCATTGGTGGGGAAAACAAGACCTCCCTCTCCCACTTGCCTGAACTCTCCCACTTACCAAACTCTTATCTTTGCACTCTACATTGCTGCTGCACTCCCTGCCTGCTCCCCATAACCCCTTATCCCCTTATCATTTAAGAAACTGTCTATTTCTGTCTTAAATTTATTCAATGTCCCAGCTTCCATAGCTCTCTGAGGCAGTGAATTCCACAGATTTACAACCCTCAGAGAATAAATTTCTCCTCATCTCAGTTTTAAATGGGCAGCCCCTTATTCTAAGATCATGTGCTCTAGTTCTAGTCTCCCCCATCAGTGGAAACATCCTCTCTGCATCCACCTTGTCAAGCCCCCTCCTAATCTTATACGTTTCGATAAGATCACCTCTCATTCTTCTGAATTCCAATGAGTAGAGGCCCAACCTACTCAACCTTTTCTCATAAGTCAACCCCATATCTCCGGAATCAACCTAACGACCTTCTCTGAACTGCCTCCAAAGCAAGTATATCCTTTCATAAATATGGAAAGCAAAACTGCACGCAGTATTCCAGGTGTGGCCTCACCAATACCCTGTATAGCTGCAGCAAGACTTCCCTGCATACATACTCCATCCCCTTTGCAATAAAGGCCAAGATTCCATTGGCCTTCCTGATCACTTGCTGTACCTGCATACTATCCTTTTGTGTTTCATGTACAAGTACCCCCAGGTCCCGCTATACTGCAACACTTTGTAATCTTTCTCCATTTAAATAATAACTTGCTCTTTGATATTTTTCTGCCAAAGTGCATGACCTCACACTTTCCAACATTATACGCCATCTGCTAAATTTTGCCCACTCAGCCTGTCTGTCCTTTTTCAGATTTTTTGTGTCCTCCTCACACATTGATTTTCCTCACGTTTGTGTCGTCAGAAAACTTGGCTACATTACACTCAGTCCCTTCTTCCAAGTCATGTATTTTAAGGATATATGCACTAGAATGCCCAAATCTCTTTCTATCTCCACCATGTTTAATGCCTTTCCCTGGAGGGTGCACAAATGTTGAGCATTTGCCCTGCCCACATGCATTACACTGAACTTATCGAAGTTATACATCATTTTCCAGTCTTGAGCCCATTCTCCCAGCACATTAACATAGAAACATAGAAAATAGGTGCAAGAGTAGGCCATTCGGCCCTTCGAGCCTGCACCACCATTCAATAAGATCATGGCTGATCATTCCCTCAGTACCCCTTTCCTGCTTTCTCTCCATACCCCTTGATCCCCTTAGCCGTAAGGGCCATATCTAACTCCCTCTTGAATACATCCAATGAACCGGCATCAACAACTCTCTGCGGCAGGGAATTCCACAGGTTAACAACTCTGAGTGAAGAAGTTTCTCCTCATCTCAGTCCTAAAAGGCCTACCCCATATCCTAAGACTATGTCCCCTAGTTCTGGACTTCCCCAACATCGGGAACATTCTTCCCGCATCTAACCTGTCCAATCCCATCAGAATCTTATACGTTTCTAAGAGATCCCCTCTCATCCTTCTAAACTCCAGTGAATAAAGGCCCAGTTGATGCAGTCTCTCCTCATATGACAGTCTAGCCATCCCTGGAATCAGTTTGGTGAACCTTTGCTGCACTGCCTCAACAGCAAGATTAGGAGACCAAAACTGTACACAATATTCCAGGTGAGGCTTCACTAAGGCCCTGTACAACTGCAGCACGATCTCCCTGCTCCTATACTCAAATCCCCTAGCTATGAAGGCCAACATACCATTTGCCTTCTTCACCGCCTGCTGTACCTGCATGCCCACTTTGTGACTGATGAACCATGACACCCAGGTCTCGTTGCACCTCCCCTTGTCCTAATCTGCCGCCATCCAGATAATATTCTGCCTTCGTGTTTTTGCCCCCAAAATGGATAACCTCACATTTATCCACATTGTACTGCATCTGCCATGCATTTGCCCACTCACCTAACCTGTCCAAGTCACCCTGCAGCCTCTTAGCGTCACAGCTCACACCGCCACCCAGTTTAGTGTCATCCTTCATCTAAATCGTTAATGTATATATTGTAAAGAGCTGGGGTCCCAGCACTGAGCCCTGCGGCACTCCACTAGTCACTGCCTGCCATTCTGAAAAGGACCCGTTTATCCCAACTCTTTGCTTCCTGTCTGCCAACCAGTTCTCTATCCACGTCAGTACATTACCCCCGATACCATGCGCTTTGATTTTGCACACCAATCTCTTATGCGGGAACTTGTCAAAAGCCTTTTGAAAGTCCAAATACACCACATCCACTGGTTCTCCCTTGTCCACTCTGCGAGTTACATTCTCAAAAAATTCCAGAAGATTCATCTAGCATGATTTCCTTTTCATAAATCCAAGCTAACTTAGTCCGATCCTGTCACTGCTTTCCAAATGCGCTCCTATTTCATCCTTAATGATTGATTCCAACATTTTCCCCACTACTGATGTCAGGCTAACCGGTCTATAATTACCCATTTTCTCTCTCTCTCCTTTTTTAAAAAGTGGTGTTACATTAGCTACCCTCCAGTCCATAGGAACTGATCCAGAGTCAATAGACTGTTGACATGATCACCACTTTTTCTAGGGCTACTTCTTTAAGTACTCTGGGATGCAGACTATCAGGCCCCGGGGATTTATCGGCCTTCAATCCCATCAATTTCCCTGACACAATTTCCCGCCTAATAAGGATATCCTTCAGTCTCTCCTTCTCATTAGACCTACTGTCTCCTAGTACAATCGGAAGGTTATTTGTGTCTTCCTTTGTGAAGACAGAACCAAAGTATTTGTTCAATTGGTCTGCCATTTCTTTATTCCCCATTTTAAATTCACCTGAATCTGACTGCAAGGGGCCTACGTTTGTCTTCACTAATCTTTTTCTCTTCACATATTTATAGAAGCTTTGCCTGAAGCAGACGAGCATCTTCTACAGTTCGAACACTCGCCCAGATCTTGGCATCATCTGCAAATTTGCAAATTATGCCCCCAACCCCAAAATCCAGATCATTAATGTTGTGTATGCAATAACTGTTAGACTGAGTACTGTTTAACTCCAAGAGGTATCACCTTGGCTCTGCTTTATAAAGGCCCAAAGTGCATATATACAAAATGGCTGGCCTTTTATACTTGGGCTGCACATACGTGCGTGCAGCCCAATGGCCTCCCAACAGTGACGCCATCTAATGGCTAGTGATCCCAAAAGTTCATACATGACAATACCCCACTCAGATATTAACACAGTCTTTTACAAATTGAGACGATCCCGTGTTTTACGCTCCTAGGTTGACCGTCTCAGTTTAACTCCAGCCTTGGGTGAGTGTTCAGAGTCTGTTGTGACTGGTGGCTTGGTGGCTGACCTGGTGGGAGTGGCAATGGCCATGTCAGGGATTGAAAGTCCATTTTCATTGAACATGTCAGTGATTGTAAGTCCTGATTCACTGATGACCACAGAGTCCTCTGATGACTAGGGGTAGGTTGGTTGGTCGTCTATTGTCTCTTCCTCCGACTGTTCCAGTTCAGCTGTGTGCCGTGGCTTTGTCTGATCCATGTTTGCCCATTTTTGAGCTTGACAATAAATACTCTGTTGCCCTCCTTGGCCATGAAGTACCAGCGATCCACTTGGGACCCTGACCATAATTCAGAACATATACAGGATCATTTACAGAAATATTGCGTGACACAGCTGTGCGATCTTGATACCCTTACTGACTTTGTCTTCTGTATTCAATATGATTATTTAAGTCAGGGTGTACAAGAGATAGCTTGGTCTTAAGACCTCTCCAACATTTGTTCACTTGTCCTATAACTAAGCAGTATGTATGACAAGCGGGTCTGCAGTGACTCTTGGGTTACTCGCTTCATACGCTACTTTATGATTGGACAGCACGTTCTGTTTGACCATTGGATGCAGGTTTGAACGGTGCGGAACTTACATGTTTGATACAATTGAGTTTCATGAACTCTTGAAACTCCTGACTGGTGAAGCACGATCCGTTGTCACTAACAACGATGTCAGGCAGACCATGTGTCGCGAACATGACACTGAGATTCTCAATGGTGGATGTGCTGAATGACATGATTATACACTATATCCACTTCGAATATGCATCCACCACAACTAAAAACATCTTCCCCAGGAAGGGACCTGCAAAGTCTATGTGGATCCTGGACCATGGTTTGGATGGCCACGAACACAGACTCAGCGGCAATATCCACGGGTGCTTTGCTGAGCTGCATGCAAGTGTTGCACTGATGCACACATGATTCCAGCTCAGAGTCAATTCCGGCCACCATACACGAGAGCTGGCAATTGCTTTCATCATTACAATGCCGGGATGTGTGCTATGTAGCTCACGTACAAATTTCTCTCTCACTTTCTTGGGCATAACAACATGATTACTCCACAGTATACAATCTGACTGAATAGACAGTTCGTCTTTGCGACGAATGTAAGGTTTGGTCTCCTCGCACATTTGCTTGGGCATGGCAGACCAATGACCTTTGAGGATACAACTCTTCACCACTGATAAAATCGTGTCCTGGCTGGTCCAGGTCTTAACTTGTTGAGCCGTGACAGGGATTCCTTCACTTTCAAAAGCATCCATAGCTAACAATAGGTCCGCCGGTTGTGGCGTTTCCACCTCCGGTGTGGGCAACGGCAGATGGCTCAAAGCATCGGCACAATTCTAGGTGCCCGGTCTATGGCGAATGACATAATCATAAGCGGATAATGTCAGCGCCCACCTCTGGATGCAGGATGAAGCATTGGTATTGATACCTTTGTTTTCAGAGAACAGTGAAATGAGCGGTTTGTGATCTGTCTCCAGTTCATATACACAGGCTAGTGCTTCTTTCTCCACCATGCTGTAGGCTCTTTCCGCTTTAGACAAACGTTTTGAAGCATACGCGACTGGTTGAAGTTTACCCGACTCATTAACTTGTTGGAGTACGCAACCAATTCCAGAAGATGAAGCATTGCAGGCCAATACTAAACGTTTGCATGGGTCATAATGTACCAGCAGTTTGTTAGAGCAAAGCAGATTAATGGCTTTCTCAAAAGCTCTGTCTTGAGATGTACCCCACACCCAGTTGTCGCCTTTTCTGAGCAACATGTGTAGTGGTTCTAATAAAGGTGCTCAATTTAGGTAGGAATTTACCAAAGTAGTTGAGTAGACCCAGGAACGAATGCAGCTCCGTCACATTCTGCGGCTTGGGTGCATTCCTGATGGCCTTGGTTTTCACGTCCGTGGACCTGATGCCGTCAGCAGCAATTTTCCTCCTCAGGAATTTGACCTCTGGTGCCATGAAGATGCAATTCACACGTTTCAGTCTCGAGTCCCATTTTGTCCAGACGATGTAGAATCTCTTCCAGGTTGTTCAGATGTTCCTTGGAGTCACGACCTGTGATCAGGATGCCATCTTGGAACACGACGGTTCTGGGAACGGACTTCAGTAGACTCTCCATGCTCCTCTGAAATATTGCTGCAGCCGAGCGAATTCCAAAAGGGCACCTGTGATAAATAAACCGTCCTTTATCTGTGTCAATGCACGCAAGTTTCTTCGACGTCTCGACCAGCTCCCGTGTTATGTAGGCCGATGTCAAGTCCAGTTTAGTGAACGACTTCCTCCCATTGCAAACAAGTCATCAGCCTTCGGTAACGGCTACTGATCCTGTTTCAAAACCCTGTTGATCGTAGCCTTGTAGTCTCCACAGATTCTGACCATGCCATCACTTTTCAGCACAGGAACAATGGGGCTGGCCCATTCATTAAATTCAACCGATGATATGATCCCTTCACGCTGGAGACTGTCCAGTTCGATTTTGACCTTCTCCCTCATCATATATGGAACTGCCCAAGCTTTATGATGGACGGGTCTTGCATCCGGGTCCACGTGGATCTGCACCCTGGCTCCTGTGAAGTTGCCGATGCTCGGTTCGAACAGCAAGGGGAACTTGCACAGTACTTGGGCACGTGTATCTTCCGACGACGACAACGCCTTGATGTCGTTCCAGTCGCATCTGATTTTTTGAAGCCAGTTCCTGCCGAACTGCGTTGGGCCATTGCCTGGACAATCCATAGCGATAACTCATGAACCGCACCGTCACACGACACTTTAATTGTAGCACTGCCAATCATCGTTATGAGTTCTTTGGTGTACGTGCGCAACTTGGCATTGACTGGACTCAGCCTGGCCTCCCGGCCTTAGTATCCCACAGCTTGTCGAATGCCTTCTGGCTCATTATCGATTGACTCACCTCCGTGTCCAGTTCTATCGATACCGGCACCTCATTAAATTTCACGTTGATCACTATCGGTTTGCTCTTAGTTAGGAATTAGTACAGTCCATAAACTTCCTCCTCTGGTATCTCGGATTGCGTATCCGGATCCGCACTAGTCTGACCATTATCCTCCATGTGGTGTATCACAGCACGCTTGATCATCTGTGGACACTTGCGCTGGAGATGCCCCACTCTCAGACAGCCTTTGCAACACTGAGAAATCGGATGCATTCCTGCTGGCGAACTTTGGGCAACCACAGGTTTCGTGTACCGCAATCGGGTAGGCCCTGCCATGTGCCGCTCTGCCAAATGCCGAATCAATCATATTTACAGTACTTGCCGAGTTTTGATTTTTCACTGACATCTGCTTTAGACTTCTATCCGTCATCATGCATGACTGAGCGATCGTGATGGCCCTGTTCAAGTCCAACATCTCCACCGCCAGTAGTTTACGCAGGATCACCTTGTGGTTGCTGCCGATTATAAAGAAGTCCCGCAGCATGTCTGCCAACGCAGCCCCGGTCTTACACGGTCCCGCTCGGCATCTCTGGTCGGCAACGAATTCCACCGCATTCTGGCCCTCTGAGCGAGCGTGCATGTAAAATCTATATCTCGAGATAATGATGCCTTCGTCTGGCTTAAGGTGGTCCTGTACCAGTGTACACAATTCTTCATACGTCTTCTCTGTTGGAAGTAGATTCTTTATCAGACCATAAATTTTTGGACCGCAAACCGTGAGGAACACCACCCGGCGCCGATCTGCGTCGCCGACCTCCTCCATTTTGTTGGCCATGAAGAACTAGCTCAAACGGCTCACAAAGCCTGCCCAATCTTCTTCCACAAATCGCTCCAACAATCCAGTTGTGCTCATGTTTGCATGCAAAGGTTCTTGTTGCTTCGTCGCCAAATGCTGTGTATGCAATAACTGTTAGACTGAGTACTGTTTAACTCCCAGAGGTATAACCTTGGCTCTGCTTTATTAAGGCCCAAAGTGCATATATACAAAATGACTGGCCTTTTATACTTGGGCTGCACATACATGCGTGCAGCCCAATGGCCTCCAACAGTGACACCATACATAACAATTAATAAAAATAGTCAAAAGCAACAGTCCCAACACGGATCCCTGCGGGACACCACTGGGTTTTGTAGATGTATGCGCATCTTGGACCCCATTTGGGAAGCTAAGGTGTCGGCTGTGGCTCAGTGGGCAGCACCCTCAACTCTGAGGCAAAAGTTTATGGGTTTAAATCTTACTCCAGAGATTTGAGCACAAAACTCTAAGATGATACTCCAGTGCAGTACTGAGGGAGTGCTGCCCTGTTGGAGGTGCCCTCTTTTGGATGAAACGTTAAACCGAGACCCCGTCTACTCTCTCAGGTGGATGTTAAGGATCCCATGACACTATATCGAAGAGGAGCAGGCGAGTAATCCCCAGTGTCCTGGCCAATATTTATCCTTCAATCAACATCACTAAAACAGATTATCTGGTTATTATTGCAGTGCTGTTTGTGGGAGCTTGCTGTGCACAAATTGGCTGCCACTTTTCCTACAACAGTGACTACACTTCAAAAGTACTTTATTGGTTGTAAAGCTCTTTGAAACATCCTGAGGTCGTGAGAGGCGGTGCAGAAATGACTGAGGGATCAGACAGACACAGTGGGCAATGTGTGGTGGGGGTTTGGCTGGGGGAAGTGGGTAAAGGAAGATTAAAAAAGTATGTTAAAAAATTATGGAAGCATTTCAATTGAGAGAAATCTCAGACTCACCACTTCCCTGGAGGCTAGAAACGTCTCTTTTGAATGTATTCTCAATCACTGTCAGTTTTGTTGGAAATAGGAAGTGATTATAAGGACAAGTTAAAGATTCAACAGGTGGAGTTGAATGTTCAATAACACACTGCATGTTCAGTAACACATCGCGTGGAGTATAATTCACTGAGTGTCAAATAAATCACCGCGAGTACAATAACACATTTGGGGGGCCAAAATTGTGCTGCGCCCCGATTGGGGGCGGTATCCTGCTGGGGCTGAGACTTCCTGTGCCCGGCGCAGAAGTCCAGACCAGCCGCTGAATTGGGTTTACTGCCCCTTGAAGAAAGTGGAGCGCAGTCTCGAGCACTCCACTTTCTTTAGGGGCGGGACCAACGTCGTTAATGGGACGAATAGTAACACATTTCAACGCCCCTCCCCTTCGCTTAAAGGGTACGGCCGCTGCACACTTTGCAAGGCCTCAGGGGAAATGAGAGAGCGGGGAGAGAGAATCAGAGGGGGAAAGAGAGACGGGAGTGGGAGAGTGCTGGAGAGAGAGCGTGTTGGAGGAGGAATGAGAGACAGAATCGGAGGGGGAATAATAGGGAGGTGGGAGAGGAAATCAGAGGAATGAGAGAGAGGGGGAAACGGATGGAGAATGAGAGAGAGGGGCAATGAGAGATGGGGGAGAGAGAGTGAATCGGAGGGCGGATGGGAGGGGAGGGAGTGAGGGGCATAAGAGAAGTGGATGAGGGGAGAGAGACAAGTGCTGAGGGAGGAGAGAGCAGTTCAGAAATTTGGGGGGATAAAATAAGGAGAGCCGAGTGGGGATGGGGAAGAGCGTGATCCAGGTCTAAAGGAGTGGGGGGGAGGATGAGCGAGAACGTATTCCAAATGGTAAGAAGGACCAGTCTTCCAACCTCACCACGTTCTCTAGCTCTCTTCCCCCTAGACCTCGTTGATTTCTCGGAAATCTCGGTGCATGTGTGGCAACTGACATCACTGGACTGGATGAAATACGGAAGTCACGACACTGTCACTATTCACTTCAAACCCAATAATCCTGTTAATAATCCGTGACCCGCACACAAAACCCTATCTATGATGGGGGGTGGGAAAAGGTCATGAATCCGGGGCTGGGGGGTGGCGGGGGGGAAGAAGGTCAGTAACCAGGGCAGGGAAAAGAAGGTCAGGAACTTGGGGAGAAGTATGTCAGAAACTTGGATGGTGGGAGGTGTGAAACTTGGGCCGGGTCGAGGTGAAAGGTCAGAAACCTGGGGGGAGAAGGTAAGTAACTTGGGCAGGTGGGGGCAGGAACTTGGGCAGTGGGGGCAGAAACTTGTTTGCGTGTGGGAGACAGCCTTAATCCACAAGGGCGAGCCCTGTCTGTTCCAAGTGAGCTCTGATCTATCTGGACTAGGCAGTCAGAATGGCTCGAATTACACTTTTCAAAGTCACTGATTATGTCGGCAGCGAGGATCTAATTACACTTCCAGAGAAATTGCTCGGTGTGCCTTGTCTTCCAAGGGGACCAATCAGCAATCAGGTTTTGTCATCCAAGGGGACCAATCAGAGCTTTTGTTGTTGCGAATAAACACATCCTTTTATAATCAACTGCTGGGAAATGTGAACCAATCAAATCCACTTGTACTTGATGGGTTCAGATTTTGAACACGAGGTGAGGATGTGTTTTCCTTTGAGCGTTCTGAACACACAAGACTTAGGGAGGGCAAGGAATCCATGAGGAGTCAACAAATAAGCTGCGATGACTTTTGAGGCATTTTGGCTCCACCCAGCACTATCTCAGGACCTGGGTTTATAGAACCTTCTCCCAAACCTGGATATGTTCGAGGAGAGCTGTCTTCACAATGCCATGTTGCGTCATCTGCTGCAGCACAATCATTGACACACATCTGGATTAAGTTAAGCTCATCCTATTAAAGTGAAAGTTACCAAAGCATGAAATGGTAATCTTGGATGACATGGACCCCATTTTGGATGCTAGATGCCCGTGCTTCAACTAAAAAGTAATCACCACATGGCCCAATTTAACCCCACTTGAATTTAAAATCACTTACTCGATTTCTGCAACTCAGCGAGTTTCTTCTGTAACTCGCGGACCTGTTGTTCCAATTCAGGAGCAACTTCTGAAACTGAAACAGGCAGAGATTAGAAACATTGCTGGAGACAGGGACGGAGTTGGGGATGAGGAAGGGATGGAGTTAGTGATGGTGAAGAAATGGAGTTCGTTTTTTTTATTCGTTCATGGAATTTGGGCGTCGCTGGCAAGGCCAGCATTTATTGCCTCTCCCTAGTGGCCCTTGAGAAGGTGGTGATGAACCGCCTTCTCACTGCAGTCCGTGTGGTGAAGCTACTCCCACAATGCTGTTGGTGAGGGAGTTCCATGATTTTCACCCAGTGACGATGAAGGAACGGTGATACACTTCCAAGTTAAGATGGTGTGTGACTTTCAGTGGACCGTGGAGATGGTGCTGTTCCCATGTGCCTGGTACCCTTGTCCTTCTGGGTGATAGACGTCATGGGTTAGTGATAAGGGAAGAATGGAGACAGTGATGGGGGGAGGGATGGAGTTAGTGATTAGCAAGTTGATGGATTTACTTTCTGTTGGAGTTTGGAGTCTTTGTCTGCAGTACCAGTGTGTCATCAGCCAGTGGCAGCAAAGCTCAGGATATTTCCAACACAAATAACGCTTGTAAAAGCACGAAAAGCGAGTGCTGACGAGCTGAAAGAATAGAAAGTCCTGCATTCACCAGCTCTGACAACCAGCCTAAAGGTAACTGAATACAACAAAATATTGCAACTAATACTGTGAGAAAAACTTAGGCAGTAGATGTAGTCATGAGGAAACGGTGTGTGGGGGGGGGGGGGGCGAATATTTGTTCATGTGAATATTTCTCAGCATTTCACAAGTGCTTTTTAAAATTTTTCTTTCTAAATATGTTTCTATGTCAAAGTGAGACATAGCACTACTGAAAATAAAGTCATCCAGTGTCGTCATCCCAGGGCAGGTACAGCATGGGTTAGATACAGAGTAAAGATCCCTCTACACTGTCCCATTAAACACTCCCAGGGCAGGTACAGCATGGGTTAGATACAGAGTAAAGCTCCCCTACTCTGCCCCATCAAACACTCCCAGGGCAAGTACAGCACGGGTTAGATACAAAGTAAAGCTTCCGCTACACAAATCTGAATGCATGCAGCATTCGTAACAAGACAGATGAGTTGACAGCACAAATAGAAATACATGGGTCTGATCTGATGGCCATTACAAGGTGACCAAGACTGGGAACTGAATATTCAGGTGTATTTACCATTTTGGAGGGATAGGCAGAAAGGAAAAGAAACGGGATAGATTTGTTAATAAAGGACGAGATCAGTGCAGTATTGAGAAATAATATTGGCTCAGAAAATCAAGATATAGAATCAGTTTGGGTAGAAGAATCAGTTTGGGTGAGAGTAGTCTACAGGCCCTCTAGCAGTAGCCACACTGCAGGACAGAGTATAAATCAAGAAATAATGGAGGCTTATAAGAAAGGTACGGCAATAATCATGGGCGATTTTAATCTTTATATTGATTGGACAAATCAAATTGGCAAAGGTAGCCTTGAGGAAGAGTTCATAGAGTGTATTCGGAATGGTTTCTTAGGGCAATATGTTGTGGAACAAATCAGGGAGCAAACTATTTTAGATCTGGTAATGTGTAATGAGACAGGATTAATTAATGATCTCATAGTGAAGGATCCTCTCGGGAAGAGTGATCATAGCATGGTAGAATTTCAAATTCAGTTTGAGGGTGAGAAAGCTAGGTCTCAAATTAGTGTCCAAAACTTAAATAAAGGCAATTACAAAGGTAGGAAGGCAGAGTTGGCTAAAGTGGAGTGGAAAAATACATTAGATAACCAATGGCAAACATTTAAGGAGATATTTCATAACTCTCAGCAAAGATATATTCCAGTGAGAAAGAAAGACTCTTAGAGAAGGATGAACCATCCGTGGCCAACTAAGGAAGTAAAGGATGGTATCAAATTGAAAACAAAGGCATACAATATTGCAAAGAATAGTGGAAGGCCAGAGAATTGGGAATTTTTTAGAAACCAGCAAAGGACAACTAAAAACATGTCAAAGAGAGAGAAGATAATTTATGAGAGTAAACTAGCAAGAAATATATAAACAGACAGTTAGAGCTTCTACAGGTATATAAAAAGGAAGAGAGTAGCTAAATTAAACATTGGTCCCTTAGAGGATGAGACTGGAGAATTAATAACGGGAAACAAGGAAATGGCAGAGACTTTGAACAAATATTTTGTATCAGTCTTCATGGTAGAAGACACTAAAAGCAAATGGCCTGCATCCTAGGGTTTTAAGAGAAGTGGCTGCAGAGATAGTGGATGCATTGGTTGTAATTTACCAAAATTCCCAGTATTCTGGAGAGGTCCCAGCGGATTGGGAAACAGCAAATGTATCGCCCCTATTTAAGAAAGGAGGGAGACAGAAACCAGGAAACTATAGACCAGTTAGCCTAACATCTGTCATTGGGAAAATGCTGATGTCTATTATTAAGGAAGTAGTAGCAGGACATTTAGAAAAGCATAAAGCAGAGTCAGTCTGATTTTATGAAAGGGAAATTACATTTGACAAATTTGCTGGAGTTCTTTGAGGATGTAACGAGCAGGGTGGATAAAGGGGAACCGTAGATGTTGTTTATTTGGATTTCCAGAAGGAATTCAATAAGGTCCCACATAAAAGATTACTGCACAAGATAAGAGTTCACGGGGTTGGGGGTAATAAATTAGCATGGCTAGAGGATTGGCTAACTAACAGAAAACAGAGTCGGGATAAATGGATCATTTTCAGGTTGGAAAACTAAGCAGTGGGGTTCCACAGGGATCAGTGCTGGGGCCTCAACTATTTACAATCTATATTAAATCTATCTTTGATGAAAGGACCGAGTGTAATGTAGCCAAATTTGCTGATGATACAAAGATAGGTGGGAAAGCAAGTTATGAGGAGGATCTAAAGAATCTGCAAAGGGTTATAGATCGGCTAAGTGAATGGGCAAAAATTTGGCAGATGGTGAATAATGTGGGAAAATGTGAGGTTATCCACTTTGGTAAAAATAAAAAAGCAAATTATTACTTAAATGGGGAGAGATTACAAAATGCTGCGGTACAGAGGGATCTGGGGGTCCTTGTACATGAAACTCAAGAAGTTAGCATGCAGGTACAACAAATAATTAGGAAAGCAAATGGAATGTTGGTCTTTATTGCAAGGGGGATAGAGTATAAAAGTAAGGAAGTCCTGCTACAACTGTACAGGATGTTGGTGAGACCACACCTGGAGTACTGCGCACAGTTTAAAAAAAAATTAGTTCCTGGGATGTGGTTGTTGCAGGCAAGGCCAGCATTTATTGCCCATCCCTAATTGCCCTTGAGAAGGTGGTGGTGAGCCGCCTTCTTGAACCGCTGCAGTCCTTGTGGTGAAGGTACACTCACAGTGCTGTTAGGGAGGGAGTTCCAGGATTTTGACCCAGCGACGATGAAGGAACGGTGATGTACTTCCAAGTCAGGATAGTATGTGACTTGCAGCAGATCATGGAGGTGGTGGTGTTCCCATGCGCCTGCTGCCCTTGTCCTTCTGGGTGGTATAGGTCACGGGTTTGGGAGGTGCTGCTAAAGAAGCCTTGGTGAGTTGCTGCAGTGTATCTTGTAGATGGTACACACTGCACCCATGGTGTGTCGGTGATTGAGGGAGTGAATGTTTAAGGTGGTTGGACTGCCAATCAAGCGGGCTGCTTTCTCCTGGATGGTGTCGAGCTTCTTGAGTGTTGGAGCTGCTCTCATCCAGGCAAGTGGAGAGTATTCCATCACACTCCTGACTTGTTAATTGACGATAATGGAAAGACTTTGGGGAATCAGGAGGTGAGACAGCCGCCGCAGAATACCCAGCTTCTGACCTGTGTTTATGTGGCTGGTCCTGTTTCTGGCCAATGGTGACCCCTAGGATGTTGATGGTGGGGGATTCAGCGATGGTAATGCCGTTGAATGTTAAGGGATGGTGGTTAGACTCTCGCTTGTTGGAGATAGTCATTGTCAGGCACTTGTGTGGTGTGAATGCCCAACCTGAATGTCGCCCAGGTCTTGCTGCATGCGGGCTTGGACTGCTCCATTATCTGAGGAGTCGCGAATGGCAGTGAACACTGTGTAGTCATCAGCGAACATCCCCACTTCTGATCTTATGAAGGAGAGATGGTCATTGATGAAGTAGCTAAAGATGGTTGGGCTTAGGACACTGCCCGGAGGAACAACTGCAGCGATGTCCTGGGACAGTGATGATTGACCTCCAACCACCACAACCATCTTCCTTTGTGCTAGGTATGACTCCAGCCAGTGGAGCGTTTTCCCCCTGATTCCCATTGACTTTAGTTTTACTCGGGCTCCTTGGTGCCACACTCAGTCAAATGCTGACTTGATGTCAAGGGCAGTCTCATTTCACCTCTGGAATTCAGCTCTTTTGTCCATGTTTGGACCAAGGCTGTAATGAGGTCTGAGGCTGAACCCAAACTGGGCATCAGTGAGCAAGTATTGGTCTCCTTATTTAAGGAAGGATATACTTGCATTGGAGGCAGTTCAAAGAAGGTTCACGAGGTTGATTCCTGAGATGAAGGAGTTGTCATATGAAGAAAGTTTGAGTAGGTTGGGCCTATACTCATTGGAGTTTAATAGACTGAGAGGTGATCTTATTGAAACGTATAAGATTCTGAGTGGGCTTGACAGGGTAGCTGCAGAGAGAATGTTTCCTCTTGTGGGGGAATCCAGAACTTGGGCCATGATCTCAGAATAAGGGGTCGCCTATTTAAAACAGAAATGAGGAAGAATTTCTTCTCAGAGGGTCATGAATCTTTGGAATTCTCTATCCCAGAGAGGTGTGGAGGCTGGGTCATTGAATATATTTAAGGTGGAGAAAGACAGATTTTTGAAGGATAAGGGAGTCAAGGATTATGGGGAGAGGGCAAGGAAGTGGAGTTGAAGCCAAGATCAGATCAGCCATGATGTTATTGACTGGCTGCTCCTGTTTCTTGCGTTCTTATTACACTGTCCCATCAAACACTCCCAGGGCAGGTACAGCATGGGGTTAGATACAGAGTAAAGCTCCCTCTGCACTGTCCCATAAAACACTCCCAGGGCAGGTACAGCCTGAGTTAGATACAGAGTAAAACTCCTTCTACACTGGTGCCCCCTACAGCACCAGTGGATCTGTTTCCGTTGCCTACACCTGTTAACATGCCATGGCCCCATTTTATGTTGTGGGCCCCTGTTCAATATGAACTGGAGTGAAACTTCATGCTTGACCCTGACAGCCAGCACACAGGATATTTATCTTTCCAGTGTCAGCTGTGGCTCAGTGGGTAGTACTTTTGCCTCTGAGTCAGAAGTTCATGGATTCAATCCCCGCTCCAGACTTGAGCACAAATTCCTGGTTCACACTCGCAGTGCAGTTCTGAGGGAGTGTTGCATTGCCGGAGGTGCTGTTCTTCAGATGAGATGCTCTCAGGTAGCTGCAAAAGATCCCATGGCACTATTTCAAAGACGACCAGGGGAGTTATCCCCAATGTCCTGGCCAATATTTATCCCTCAGCCAACATTACTAAAACAGCTTTTCTGATCATCATCACATTGCTGTTTACGGCAAATTGACTGCCGCGTTAACGACATTACAGCAGTGACTACATTCCAAAAGTACTTAATTGACTGTAAAGCATCTTTGGACATCCTGAGGTTGTGAAAGGCCTTTCTCCAGTCTGGGCTGGATTGGAAGCACATCCCAGATATGAATGGCCAGTGTTTAGCCCACCACCCCACCCCGTGCCTGTATGACGATTGCTCCAGTAACTCACAGTTTCTCATTCCAGACAGCTGGGTCCTGAAGGCCGGCAGCTTTTCTCTGAGCGTGGCTGATAATTGTGAGACTGAAAAATTACAGTGAAATACAGTTACGTTTCACCTAATTTGCATTCAATGTTCACACCAAAACGGTATTATTAATATGAAAAGTTATTCTCTTATCTAACATTGTGTTTCGATGGCATCACTGCACTTTCTGTAGTGCAAGAACTATTCCAGATCAGGGACAGGGACAGTGTCTGGACTAGTGCCAGTGACAGGAGCAGTGCTGCAGCCAGTGTCAGGACCAGAACGCGCTTCGACAAATCCGCCGTCTGACACACTGCCTCCTAAAGCTCAAGTTATGGCCCTTTTCCTAATCTTTACTTTCAGTTATTTGATCAGTGGACCCAGTCATCTTCGCAGGAACAGTAGGGGCCAAAGGCCTGGGACCACAGGCTCGGTTAACAAGGCCTGCTGGGAACAGGACCAACAAGTCCATGGGATTGTGAATCGGGATCAGTGGAGTCGTGAGCTGGTGGAATGGGTTCAGTGGGGCAATGGGTGAGGTGAGGGAATGGGATCAGTGGGTTAGGAGCTGGGGAATGGGATCAGTGGGTCAGGAGGTGAGGGAATGGGATCAGTGGGTCAGGAGCTGGGGAATGGGATCAGTGAGTCAGGAGCTGGGGAATGGGACCAATGGATCAGGACTGGGGAATGGGATCAACGGGATGGTGAGCTGGGGAAGGGGATCAGTGGATTAGGAGCTGGGGAATGGGATCAGTGGGTCAGGAGCTGATTAATGGGATCAGTGAATGGTGAGCTGGGGAATGGATCAGTGGACAGTGAGCTGGGCCTGTGCTTCAGCACAGGTCGTGGTTCAAACAAACCTGACATTATATTGTGCTTGTACGAGAAATGTTGAAAAATAGCAGTTTGTTTTGAAAACAAAACCGACTTCTTTTTCACACACTCTGCAAATTCATATTGTTTCTATTGTTAGAACTTGAGCGGCTCATTCCCCTAATTTAAATAATTGTGTGGAGGCCTGATCCCTCCCTATCTCTGTAATCATCTCCAGCCCCACTAACCTCCGAGATATCTGCGCTGCTCGAAATTTGGCCTCTTGAGCACCCCGATTTTAATCGCTCCACCATTGCCAGCCGTGCCTTCGGCTGCCATGGTTCTAAGCTCTGGAATTCCCTACCTAAACCTCTCCGCCTCTCTACCTCTCTTTCCTCCTTGAAGGCGCTCCTTAAAACCTACCTCGTTGACCAAACCCCTGCCATAATATCTCATATGGCTCAGTGTCAAATATTGTTTTATAATGCTCCTGTGAAGCGCTTTGGGAGGTATTACTACGTTAAAGGGACTATTTAAATACAAGTTGATGTTGATGTTGTCAGTGGGGCTGAGCGGATTACATTCCGGCCGTGCCCCTCACAGAGAGGGGGTTGGGATCCCTCAGCGGGTTGTGTGCAGCGGAGGAGGCAAAGTGCCCAGCAAACACGGAGAATGCGGAAACGTTAGGGAGAGGAAGGCGGCCCAATTGAAGGGCGGTGGTGTAGTGGTCATGTTACTAGTAATCCAGTGAATCTGAGTTCAAATCCCACCACGGCAGTCTGAGTGTTTGAATTCTGTTGTTAAAAATCTGGAAATAAAAAGCTGCTCTCAGTAAGTGACCATGAAATTGTTGGATTGTCGTAAAAACCATACTGGTTTGTTAATGTTCTATAGAATACAGCACAGGTTAGATACAGAGTAAAGCTCCCTCTACACTGTCCCATTAAACACTCCCAGTGCAGATACAGCACGGGTTAGATGCAGAGTAAATCTCCCTCTACACTGTCCCATCACACACTCCCAGTGCAGGTATAGCCCGGGTTAGATACAGAGTAAAGCTCCCTCTACACTGTCCCATCACACACTCCCAGGGCAGGTATAGCACAGGTTAGATACAGAGTAAAGCTCCCTCTACACTGTCCCATCAAACACTCCCAGGGCAGGTACAGCACGGGTTCGATCTTATTCAGTTGTAAACAGGTTGAATATTTTTCATGTTCCCATCACTTGCCCTGATAATCAATACTTACACTTGAGGACCCTGGCGATGATGATAACCACAGTTACCGTGAAACAGAGAGCCAGCAGAATGTAGAGCAGGAGTGGCTGCTACCTTTCCTTTGAACCTTGTTCTTATTAATAGGAAAATATTAAGGAAGAGAACGTTAGGACATCAAACCCTAAAGAATGAGTTGCCGTCAGTGGAGCCTCACTGAAATCAGCCTCAGCCCTCTGGACCTCAGCCACCAGGGACAGGCAGACAGACAGAAGTGAAGTACTCAACAGCAACCTTGGGAGATTGTCCGTGCACTGTGTGTGTGCAGTGTGGGCGTGTGCACAGTATGCAGGTGTGTGTGCACGGTGTGCGGGTGTGTGTGCGCAGTGTGTGGAGGTGTGCGCGGTGTTCGCAGTGTGTGTGCACAATGTGGGTGTGTGTACACAGTGTGTGGCTGTGTGCATAGTGTGTGTGCAGAGTGTGTGGGTGTGCACAGCGTGTGGGTGAGTGTGCACAGTGCGCGGGTGTGCGTGCGCAGTGTGCGGGTGTGTGTGCACAATGTGTGGAGGTGTGTGCTCAGTGTGTGCGCAATGTGTGGAGGTGTGCACAGTGTGTGTGGGTGTGTGAACAGTGTGTGTGGGTGTGCGCAGAGTGTGGGAGTGTGCAGTGTGTGTGCATAGTGTGTGGGTGTGTGCACAGTGGGTGTGTGTACACAGTTTGTGGCTGTGTGTACACAGTTTGTGGCTGTGTGTGTGCAATGCTATATTCTAGAACAAGGGGGCAGACCATATTAAATTTAGAAATGAGTAAAAAGCAAGATTTAGTTAACAGCCTAATGGTACATGAACATTTATCCAATAGCAATCATAATATGATCGAGTTCAATGTGGTGTTTGAAAGGGAGAAATGTGAAACAGCTACTAAGATTCTAGATTTGGGTAAGGCTGATCAGACAGTAAACTGGGCAAATCTGTTAATGGGTAAAACAAAAGAAGATTAGTGGAAGTGCTCAAAAATATTTTAATATGATACAGAACTAATTTATAGGCCTGAGGGACAAGAGCTCTGCTTGCCAAAAAAACAGCCAGGGACTAAAGAGGTAAGAGACAACGGGGCCGGAATTGCCAACCGCCCGAAGCGAGGCACACCTACCGGTTTCGATGTGTTCTCGCCGCCCCATGCACTGGCAGCGGAATGGAAGCGGCCTCATCGTGGGGGCGGGACGGAGTGGCCATCACGAGTGGGGCAGAAGTGGGGGCAGGGCGGAATAGCCGAGGCTGTCAGTCATGAGCGCCGCGCTGATGATGCCATCGCGCAGGCGCATCACGACGTCTCCCACCTTCAGTTAAAGGGGAGGACTGCTGAAAACTCTGTAGCCATGGCAAACACGAGCCAGCCTGGCCAGCGGCCTAGCCGAGTGAGGTTAGGGTTAGGGCCAGGCTACCTGTTGGCGGCCCAGCCGAACCTGCAGCTATAATTGTCGGCCTGACCTGGCAGTCAGCCGACAAAAAAAAACATGACGGCCGCAACAGTGCGTCCTCCCCTTTAAGGGCGGCTGGGCCGCCATGCCACAGAGAGTGTACCGGGGGCACCGATTAATGACGGAGCTGCTCCTGCGAGGCAGTACCGAGAAATTTCGCGAGGGGGTCCCCGCCAGTCGGTAAGGGGCTAGCGTGAAAACGGGACGAGTGGTCCCGAACACTGCTCAAAAACTAAGAAAGGGCAATTTCCAAAATGGCGACCATTCCACGCCGCCTTGTGACCGCCGCTTTCAGGCGACCCGACGACGCCTTACCGGACGGGGCAATTTTGGCCCCAACATACTGAAAAAGCATACAAAAATGCAAAGATTAACAGAGATCCTGGCAACTGGGAGAGATACAAAGAACAACAGAAGGTCACAAAACAGATAGTAAGAGCTGCAAAAAGGGAGTATGAAAAGAAACTTGCAACGGATATCAAAATCAACACACAGAATTTTTACAATATGAGGAAAACGAGGCTGGTCAGGAGCAATGTTGGCCGATTGAAAACTGATAACCGTGATATTGTAAATGAAAATAAGAAAATGGTGGACATGTTGAAAAAATTATTCTGCATCGGTATTTACAGAGAAGGAAGAGGATAGCATTCGTGATATCCCAAGGAAACAAATATTAAATTAGGGACGGGGACTCACCAAAATTAACGGCAATGAAGAAAATAATGGTACTAAAGAATGACAAATCCACAGGAACAGATGGTTTCCATTCCAAGGATTTAAAGGAAGTAGGTGAGTACATTGCAGATGCCCTAATTATAATGCTTCAAAGTTCTCTCAATTTGGGAACTGTTCCTTTAGATCGGAAAATTGCATATATCAATTCACTATTTAAAAGAGGTGAAGAGAGGGAAACCAGTTAGGCCAGTTAGACTAACGTTTGTTGTCGGGAAATGACTAAAGTCAAAAATTCAGAATAAAGTGACTGAACACCTTGGAAATTTTAAGCTGATCAGAGAGAGCCAGCATGCATTTGTAAAAGGTAGGTCATGCCTGATGAACCTGATTGAATATTTTGAAGAGTTGACGAAAGTAGTGGACAAGGGAATGTCTATGCATTTCCAGAAGGCATTTGATAAAGTCCCACATAAGAGACTGTTAGTTAAAGTTGAAGTGCATGGAACTGAAGACAAATTATTGACCTGGTTAGGAAATTCGCAGAGCGGCAGGAGATAGGCAGTAGGGATAATGGGTAGGTACTCAAATTGGCAGTGGCGTCCCGCATGGATCAGTGTTGGGACCTCAAGTATTTATTAACGATGGGATAGAAAGCCACATATCCAAGTTTGCTGATGATGCAAAGATAGGCAGCATTGTAAGCAGTGTAGATGAAAGCAGAAACTTACAAAGATATTAATATAGTAAGTGAATGGGCAAAACTGTGATAAATGGATTTTCATGCATTCAAATGTGAGGTCATCCACTTTGGATCTGAAATGGTGAAAAGCTAAAAACAGTGGCTGTTCAAAGAGACTTGGTAGTCCATGTACATAGATCATTAAAATGTCATGGACTGGTACAGAAAATAATCAAAGGGGCTAATGGAATGCTGGCCTTTATATATAGAGGACTAGAATACAAAGATTTAGAAGTTATACCATAGCTATACAATGCCCTGGTTAGACCACACCTGGCACAGTTCTGGACACCATACCGTAGGAAGGATATATATTAGGAGGGAGTGCAGCGTAGATTTACCAGAATAATACATGGACACCAAGGATTAAATTATGGGGAGAGATTACACAAACAAGGGTTGTATTCCCTGAAATTTAGAAGTTTAAAGGGTAATTTGATCAAAGTTGTCAAGATATTAAGGGGACCGTTCGGGTCAGTGATCCCTTGAAAATATTTTTGGGCTGCATGGCTCCTTTAAGGGGCTGCATGGCTCATTCAAAATACCTTGCATTCGCGGTTTTTCCCAATTAAAAGCTGGTGAGCTGGCTCTGCGGGAGCACCAGAGCACTGTGGTTTGTGCGGCTACACAGCTTAAGGGAACGTTGGATGCAGTAGATAGAAACTATTTCCACTGGTTCTGGAGTCTAGGACTAGGGGCCATTGTCTAAAAATTAGGAGTGAAATTAGGAAACACGCAAAGTGTGGTAGATGTTTGGAACTCTATTTTTAATTCATTCATGGAATGTTGGTATCACTGGCAAAGCCAGCATTATTGCCCATTCCTGATTGCCCTTGAGAAGGTGGTGGTGAGCTGCCTTCTCGAACCACTGCAGTCCATGTGGTGAAGGTACTCCCACAGTGCTGTTCGGGAGGGAGTTCCAGGATTTTGACCAATCGATGATGAAGGAATAGCGATAAATTTCCAAGTCAGGATGGTTTATAACTTGGAGAGGAACTTACAGGTGATGGTGTTCCCATGCACCTGCTGCCCTTGTCCTTCTAGGTGGTAGAGGTTGCAGGTTTGGGAAATGTTGTTGAAGTTGCTGCAGTGCATCTTGTAGATGGTACACATTGCAGCTACGGTGCACCGGTGGTGGAGGGAGCGAATGTTTAGGGTGGTGGATGGGGTGCCGATCAAGCGGGCTGTTTTGTCCTGGATGGTGTCGAGTTTCTTGAGTGTTGGAGCTGCACTCATCCAGGCAAGTGAAGAGTATTCCATCAAACTCCTGACTTGTGCCTTGTAGATGGTGGAAAGGCTTTGGAGAGTCAGGAGGTGAGTCACTTTCTGTAAAATACCCAGCCTCTGACCTGCTCTTATAGCCACAGTATTTATATGGCTGGTCCAGTTAAGTTTCTGATCAATGGTGACCTCCAGGCTGTTGATGGTTGGGGGATTCGGCAATGATAATGGCATTGAATGTCAATGGGCGCAAACGGTAATTGATGCTCAATCAATTGTTAATTTTAAAATTGAGATTGATAGATTTTTGTTAACATGGGGCATTAAGCTATATGGGTATATGGAGTTAAATGACAGATCAACCAAGATCTCATTGAATGGCAGAAACATAGAAAATAGCTACAGGAGTAAGACATTCGGTCCTTCGAGCCTGAACCACCATTCAATAAGATCATGGCTGATCATGCAACTTCAGTACCCCATTCCTGCTTTCTCTCCATATCCCTTGATCCCTTTAGCCATAAGGGCCACATCTAACTCCCTTTTGAATATATCTAACGAATTGGCCTCAACAACTTTCTGTAGTAGAGAATTCCACAGGTTCACAATTCTCTGAGTGAATAAGTTTCTCCTCATCTTGGTCCTAAATCGCTTACCCCTTAGACTATGACTCCTGGTTCTGGACTTCCCCAACATCGGGAACATTCTTCCTGAATTTAACCTGTCCAATCCCGTCAGAATTTTATATGATTCTATGAGAACCCCTCTCATTCTTCTAAACTCCAGTGAATATAAGCCAAGACGATCCAGTCTTTCTTCATATGTCAATCCTGCCATCCTGGGAATCAGTCTACTGCACTCCCTCAATAGCAAGAATGTCCTTCCTCAGATTAGGAGACCAAAACTGTACACAATATTCAAGGTGTGGCCTCACCAAGGCCCTGTCTAACTGCAGTAAGACCGCCCTGCTCCGAAACTCTCATCCTCTCGCTACGAAGGCCATTTGCCTTCTTCACCGCCTGCTGTACCTGCATGCCAACTTTCGATGACTGATGTACCATGACATCCAGGTCTCGCTGCACCTCCCCTTTTCCTAATCTGTCACCATTCAGATAATATTCTGCCTTCCTGTGTTTGCCACCAAAGTGGATAACCTCACATTTATCTACATTATACTGCATCTGCCATGCATTTGCCCACTGTCCAAGTCACCCTGCAGCCTCTTAGCATCCTCCTCACAGCTCACACTGCCACCCAGCTTCGTGTCATCTGCAAACTTGGAGATATTACATTCAATTCCTTCATCTAAGTCATTAATGTATATTGTAAATAGCTGGGGCCCCAGCACTGAACCTTGCAGTACCCCACTAGTCACTGCCTGCCATTCTGAAAAGGACCCATTTATTCCTACTCTTTGCTTCCTGTCTGCCAACCAGTTCCCTATCCACATCAATACATTACCCCCAATATCATGTGCTTTAATTTTGCACACTAATCTCTTGTGTGGGACCTTGTCAAAAGTCTTTTGAAAGTCCAAATACACCACATCCACTGGTTCTCCCTTGTCCACTCTACTAGTTACATCCTCAAAAAATTCCACAAGATTTGTCAAGCATGATTTCCTTTTCATAAATCCATGCTGACTTGGACCGATCCTGTCACTGCTTTCCAAATGCGCTGCTATTCCATCTTTAATAATTGATTCCAACATTTTCTCCACGACCGATGTCAGGCTAACCAGTTTATAATTCCCTGTTTTCTCTCTTCTTCCTTTTTTAAAAAAGTGGGGTGACATTAGCTACCCTCCAGAGTCTGTAGAATTTTGGAAAATGACCACCAATGCATTCACTATTTCTAGGACCACTTCCTTAAGTACTCTGGGATGCAGACTATCAGGCCCTGGTGATTTATCGGCCCTCAATCCCATCAGTTTCCCTAACACAATTTCCTGACTTTTAAGGATTTCCTTCAGTTCCTCCTTCTCGCTAGACCCTCGGTCCCCAAGTATTTCCGAAAGGTTATTTGTGTCTTCCTTCATGAAGACAGAACCAAAGTATTTGTTCAATTGGTCTGCCTTTTCTTTGTTCCCCATTATAAATTCACCTGATTCTGACTGCAAGGAACCTATATTTGTCTTCACTAATCTTTTTTTCTTCACATATCTATAGAAGCTTCTGCAGTCAGTTTTTATGTTCACTGCAAGCTTATTCTCATACTCTATTTTCCCCCTCCTAATTAAACCCTTTGTCTTCCTCTGTTGAATTCTAAATTTCTCCAGGTCCTCAGGTTTGCTGCTTTTTCTGGCCAATTTATATTCTTCTTCCTTGGATTTAACACTATCCCAAATTTCCCTTGTTAGCCAGGGTTGAGCCACCTTCCCCATTTTATTTTTATGCCAGGCAGGGATGTACAATTGTTGAAGTTCATCCATGTAATCTTTAAATGTCTGCCATTGCCTATCCACTGTCAAACATTATATGTATCATTCGCCAGTCTATCCTAACCAATTCACGTTTCATACCATTGAAGTTACCTTTCTTTAATTTCAAGACTCTAGTCTCTGAATTAACTGTGTCACTCTTCATCTTAATGAAGAATTATACCATATTATGGTCACTCTTCCCCAAGGGGCCTCGCACAACAAGATCACTAATTAATCCTCTCTCATTACACAGCACTCAGTCTAGGATGGCCAGTTTTCTAGTTGGTTCCTTGACATATTGGTCTAGAAAACCATCCCTTATGCACTCCAGGAAATCCTCCTCCACCATATTTCTACCAGTTTGGTTAGCCCAATCTATATGTAGATTAAAGTCACCCATGATAACTGCTGTACCTTTATTGCTCGCATCCCTAATTTCCTGTTTGCTGCCATCCCCAACCTCACTACTACTTTGGTAGTCTGTACACAACTCCCACTAGCGTTTTCTGTGGTGTTGGTGTTCCGCAGCTCTACCCATATGATATCATAGCTATTACTGAAACATGGCTGAAAGAAGGGTAGGAATGGAAGCTCAACATTCCTGGTTGCTGGCTTTTCAGACGTGATAGGAGGAAGGAATCACAATATTGGATAAAGAAACAATTACAGCAGTGCAAAGGGATGATATGTTCGCAGAATTATCAAATGAGGCCCTATTGGTTGAATGGAAGAAGAAAAAAAGGGCAGTCGCATTTCTGGAGGTGTGCTACAGACCCCCAAATAGTCAGAAGAGGTAGAAGAGCAAATATGTGGGCAAATTTCTGAGAAGTGCAAAAACAATAGGGCAGTAATAGTAGGGGATTTCAACTACCCCAATATTAACTGGGATAGAATCAGTGTAAAAGGTATAAAGTGAGCAGAATTCTTAAAATGCTTTCAGGAGAACTTTTTTAGCCAATACCTGTCGAGCCCAAAAATAGAGAGGTTGGTGTGGACTTGATTTTAGGGAATGAAGCTGGGGAAGTGGAAGGGGTATCAGTGGGAGAGCATTTTGGTGCAAGTGATCATGTCAGTTAGATTTAGGGTAGTTATGGACAAAGATAAACCAGGAATAAAAATTCTCATTTGGGGAAAGGCCAATTTTGCTAAGCTGAGATGTAATTTCGCAAAAGTGGACTAGAAACAGTTATATGAGGGTAAATCAGTGTCAGAACGGTGGGAGACATTCAAGGAGGAGATAGGGAGGGTTCGGAGCAAATATGTTCGCACAAAGAAAAAAGGTGGGACTCCCGAATCTAGAGTCCCCTGGATGTCAAGATGTACTCCGGGTCGGATAAAGCAAAAAAGGAAAGCTTATGTTAGATACCGAGAGCTAAATACTGCAGGAAGCCCAGAGGAATATAGAAAGTGTAAGGGTGAAATTAAAAAGGGAATTAGGAAAGCAAAGAGAAGGCATGAAAATATATTGGCAAGTGAAATCAAGGAAAGCCCAAAGATGTTTTATAAATACATTTAAGAGCAAGAGGATAATTAAAGAAAGGGTAGGGCCTATTAGAGACCAAAAAGGTAACCCGTGTGTGGAGGCGGAAGACGTGAGTATGGTTCTCAATGAATACTTTGCACCTGTCCTCACAAAAGAGAGGGTGGATGCAGACATTGTAGTTGAGGAGGAGTGTGAAATATTAAATGAGAGAAACATATTGAGAGAGGCAATAAGAGGCAATATGAAGGGGTTTAGCATTTTGAAAGTAGACAAATTGCCAGGCCTGGTTGAAATGTATCCCAGGCTGTTAAGCGAAGCAAGGGAGGGAATAGCCGAGGCTCTGACCATCATTTTCCAGTCCTCCCTGGCTACACGTGTGGTGCCATAGGGCTGCTAATGTTGTACTGTTGTTTAAAAAGTGAGAAAAGGATAGACCGAGTAATTACAGACCAGTCAGCCTAACCTCGATGGTGGGAAAATTATTGGAAAATGTACTGAGGGACAGGATAAATCTCCATTTAGAAAGGCACATTTTAATCAAGGAAAGTCAGCATAGATTTGTTAAGGGAAAATCATTTCTGATTCATTGAATTTTTTCAGGAGATAACAAGGAGTGTCGAAATTAGCATGTAGTCTACATGGATTTTAGCAAGGCATTTGACAATGTCCCACTGTCAGAATGGCAGACTGGTCAGAAAAGTAAAAGCCCATGGGATTCAAGGGAAAGTTAGATTCCAGCATCCGAGTAATTTGCTTTTGTAAGATAGATCCAAAATTGGCTTAGTTTTAGGAAGCAATGGGTAATGGTTGAGGGGAGTTTTTGTGACTAGAAGGTTGTTTCCAGCAGGGCTCAGTACTGGGTCCCTTGCTTTTTGTGGTATATGTCAATGATTTAGACTTCAATGTCAGGGGACATGATTAAGACGTTTGTAGATGATACAAAATGTTGCCGTTTAGTTGATCGTGAGGAAGAAAGCTGTCGATGAACTGGCCAGGTGGGCAGAAAAGTGTCAAATGGAATTCAATCCAGAGAAATGTGAGGTAATGCATTTGGGGAGGGCTAACAAGGCATGGGAATACACAATAAGTGGTAGGATACTGAGAAGTGTAGAGGAACAGAGGGACTTTGGAGTGCCCTGAAGGTAGTAGGACATGTAGATAAGGTGGTTAAGAAGGTATACGGGATACTTACTTTTATTAGCCGAGGCATAGAATATAAGAGCAGCGAGGTTATGCTGGAACTGCATAAAACATTAGTCAGGCCACAGCTAGAGTACTGTATACAGTTCTAGTCACCACATTACAGGAAAGATATGATTGCTCTAGAAAGAGTACACAGGAGATTTGAGAATGTTGCCTGAACTGGAGAATATTAGTTCCAGTATTCTGAAAATGAGGAAAGATTGGATAGGCTGGGGTTGTTTTCTTTGGAACCGAGGAGGCGGAGGAGAGACTTGACCGAGGTGTACAAAATGATGAGGGGCCTAGTGGATAGGAATGACCTATTTCCCTTAGCAGAGAGGCCAATAACCAGTGGACATAGATTTAAAGTAATTTATAGAAGGATTAGAGGGGAGTTGAGAACCTTTTTCACCCAGAGGGTATTGGGGGTCTGAAAGGCTGGTAGAGGCAGAAACTCTCATCACATTTAAAAAGGATTGGGTTGGATTTTATCAGCTGGCACAGACAAGATGGGCCGAATGGCCTCCTTCTGTGCTGTAAATTTATATGATTCCTGTTCCTGCAGTGCACTGTGTGTCTGTATCCGTGTGGTGCAGTGTATGCTCCGATACACAGCGGGAGGATTCCACAGTAAAATCCAGCTGCAGTATTACAGAATCATAGAATCTTACAGATCAGAAATAGGCCATTCGGCCCATTGTGCCTGTGCCAGCTCTCTGAAAGAGCGATCCTATTAGTCCCACTCCACTGCTCTTTTCCCATAGCCCTCCAGATTTTTCCTTTTCAAGTATTTATCTAATTCTCTTTTGAAAGTTACGATTGAATCTGCTTCAAATGCCCTTCAGGCAGCGCATTCATTCTGGATCACAACAACTTGCCGTGTTTAAAAAAAAAAAAAAAATTCTCCTAATCTCCACTCTGTTTCTTTTGCCAATTATCTTAAATCCGTATCGTCGGCTTACTGAGCCATCTGACACTGGAAGCAGTTTCTCCTTATTTATTTTATCAAAACCATTCATGATTTTGAACACCTCTATCAAATCTCCTCTCAACCTTCTCTGCTCTCAGGAGAACAACTGCAACTTCTCCAGTCTCGCCATGTAACTGAAATCCTTCATCTCTGGAACCATGCTCGTAAATGTCTTCTGCATCCTCTCCAAGGCATCGATACCCTTCCTAAAATGGCGATGTCCGGAATTAAATACAACACTCCAGATGAGACCTAACCAGTGTTTTATAAAGGTTTAGCATAACTTCCTTGCTTTTGTACTCTCATCATCATCATAGGCAGTCCCTTGAAATCGAGGAGGACTTGCTTCCACTCCAAAAGTAAGTTCTCAGGTGACTGAACAGTCCAATACGGGAATTACAGTCTCTCTTACAGGTGGGACAGACAGTTGTTGGAGGAAAGGGTGGGTAGGGAGCCTGGTTTGCCGCACGCTCCTTCTGCTGCCTGCGCTTGTTTTCTGCATGCTCTCGGCGACGAGACTCGAGGTGCTCTGCGCCCTCCCGGATGCTCTTCCCCCACTTAGGGCAGTCTTTGGCCAGGGACATCGGTGGGGATGTTGCACTTTATCAAAGAGGCTTTGAAAGTGTCCTTGAAACGTTTCCTCTGCCCACCTGGGGATAACCTCCCGTATAGGAGTTCTGAGTAGAGCGCTTGCTTTGGGAGTCTTGTGTTGGGCATGCGGTCAATGGAGCTGGTCATAAGGGTCAGTGCTTCGATGCTGGGGATGTTGGCCTGATCGAGAACACTAACGTTGGTGTGTCTGTCCTCCCAGGGACTCTATTCCTCTATTAATAAAGCCCAGGATCCCATATGTTTTTTTAACAGCCTTCTTAACTTGTCCTGCTGCCTTCAAAGATTTATGTTCTTACACCCCCAGAGCTATCTGTTCCTGCACCCCCTTTAAAATGTAATTACATTGTCTCGCCTCACTGTTCCTAACAAAACGGGTTAGTGTGTGCTGCCTCTTCAGGTAGTTCTATTATGTGAACAGACATGGGTTGGATTTTATCAGGAGCTCTGCTGGATTGCCGCCTAAACACAGGCACAACCGGTCGGTGAAAGAATGGCGGCCAGTCCCAGCCGGCCTAGTAAGGTGTCGAGCCTACAGCCTTACAAGGGTGGGGAGAGAGGATGTGGAGACTCTCTCGGGCTGGGAATCCCTGTTCCTCTGACTCATTAGCGACCTGGCAGAACACGGGAGGCCAGCACGCCCAGTGAAATGAAGCATGCGCGTCTGCAGTAAAGTACTTGAAAGATGGAGTTGGACCCTATAAATGGGACCCACACTAAGGAGAGGTCAGAACCTCTTAATTATGGGCCCAAGGGAGGCACTATGTAAGGAGGGGGACAGGGTGCGATGCGGCTAGTCACCCATCCAGTAGGAGCCAAGTGCCAGAGTTTGAGCCAATATGCGCCTGTAGTGGCGTTTGTGCCAGATTGCCCTATGGAAATGAGGTGGCCTCCTATTCACCTCACCAACTCTGGCTGCATCACTAGCCAACCTGCCAGGATATTTGCGACACAAGAGTTGCTATCAGTACAGCAATGTGACAGTGTTTCCACCTCTCACGCTGTGTCTCTCAGTAACGAGGGTCGAGTTAGCAGGTAGTTTTGTGTCAGGACCCATGTCCACGATAAACCTACGTCACTTTCACGTAGAGCCTTCTAGCATCGGTCAGAAGTTTCATCCCGTCAGGGCCCAGCGCTGAAAGGAGTACAATTCCAGGATCTCCTTCCCTGCAATTTTTAAAAGCAATGCCAACAATGAGACTCCAGCACAGAGAGAGAAGAAAGAGTGAGTGAGTGGGAGAGAGAGAGAGAGAGAGAGAGGCCTGTAAAGTCAGGCCTTGGCACTGAGGAAAGAAATCAACCACAGATGTGGAATCCACCTGGAGTTGATCTTGGGCTCGACTCGCTGGGTCTGGTGGTACTGTCGACGATCGGAGGGGGAGGATGAATGTTCTCCTGGTCAATATCATAGCCTGCAATTTCACAAACACAACACGGTGAGAAGAATATGTTGGGGCCAAAATTGCTCACCGCCCGAATCGAGTCGCACCTCGCATTTTCGATGTGTTCATCCACCCCAGTGCATGGGGTGGCCAGACCGGAGAAATTCAACACTTTTTTTCTAACAGGGCGGAAGTGGCCTCATCGTGGGGGCGGGGTGGAGTGGCTGCCACTAGCGAGGTGGGGGCGGGGCAGAGTGGCCATCACTAGTGAAGGGGGGGGGCGGGGCGGAGTGGCCGTCACTAGCGAAGGGGGGGGCGGGGCGGAGTGGCTGTCACTAGCGAGGTGGGGGCGGCGTGGAGTGGCCATCACTAGCGTGGTGGGGGCGGGGTGGAGTGGCCGTCACTAACGAGGTGGGGGCGGGGCAGAGTGGCCATCACTAGCGTGGTGGGGGCGGGGCGGAGTGGCCGTCACTAGCGAAGGGGGGGGCGAGGCGGAGTCGCTGTCACTAGCGAGGTGGGGGCGGGGCGGAGTGGCCATTACTAGCGAAGGGGGGGCGGGGCGGAGTGGCCGTCACTAGCCAAGGGGGCGCGGGGCGGAGTGGCCGTCACTTGCGAAGGGGGGGTGGGGCGGAATGGCCGTCACTAGCCAAGGGGGCGCGGGGCGGAGTGGCCGTCACTTGCGAAGGGGGGGTGGGGCGGAATGACCGTCACTAGCGAAGGGGGGGTGGGGCGGAGTGGCCGTCACTAGTGAAGGGGGAGGTGGGGCGGAGTGGCCGTCACTAGCGAGGTGGGGGCGGGGCAGAGTGGCCATCACTAGCGAGGTAGGGGTGGGGCGTAGTGGCCATCACTAGCGAGGTGGGGGCGGGGTGGAGTAGCCGTCAGCGAAATCTACGTGGACCCTGGACCACGGTTTAGAGGACCACGGTTTAGAGGGCCATGACCACAGACTCAGTGGGGCCTCCCTAGGTGCATTGCTCAACTGTGAGCAAGTGTTACATTGGTGTACGCAGGACTCCAATCCCTGATTCTTTTTCTTTACAATTTTTAATAATCGTACCATTGTCAAATCTACTAGCTCCCCTGACAAGGCCTCCCTTATATGCAAGAGTATTCAGCGAGCCTCTCACCCGCGTTCGTTGACAGTTCATCCACTAATACCTTTGGAGGTTATTTTGGCCAAAACGGGTGTTAAATGGGCGCTGTGCTAATCATTCGCGTCTGTTTGAAAGTCTGGATTTAGCGCACAATTTTGGTCCTGATTTCTGATGAGCATAATTTGAACTTGCCTGGAGGTGCTAAATCAGAAAGCTGCAGATTTAGCACTCAAGTGCTGATTTGATGCAATTTTGGTGGAGAAGTATATGTGGGCTCCTCGCACCAACTTCCACTGAAGGTGTCGAGTGCTCTGGCTGGCACACTGCAGCACATTACAGGACGGCTCAGGGACAGAAGGTTCTCAGATGTGGCACTGGAGGTCCTGGTGGACGAGGTCCAGAGGAGGAGGGATGGCAGGGTGGAAGGAAGCCACCTCACCCTCCTGTCCCTCTCTCCTGCAGCAGCTAGTGCTGCTCTGCCTGGCCTCATGTCTTCCTCCCATTCCTCGTACAGACCAAGGGAGATGAGTGCAGCTCCAACAACACTCAAGAAGCTTGACACCATCGAGGACAAAGCAGCTTGCTTGATCAGCACCACATCCACCACCTTCAACATTCACTCCCTCCACTACTGGCACATCGTGGCTGCAGTGTGTACCTTCTACAAGGGGCCATCAGAATGCGCACCGCCGCTTTCCCTCACCTTAAAAATGCACCGACCCAATTTCATGTCGAAAACTTGTTGCCCCGCGTGCGGTGCCCCCGACAGCTTTCTCTGTTGGTGCACCTTCTACGCACTGAGTGCGGCCCTTCAAGGGGCCACCATGTATTCAATTTTGCCAGCCGAATTCCTGATCGACCGACAAGACAGTGTCCCTGAGTTCGGCCGGGCCACCAATGGGCAGCCTGGCACCCCCTATTGGGTGCCAGTCCGCTGGCCCGGCCGAAACCCTCCCTGGTGACCCAGTGTTCGAAGATAAAAAAGTGATCGATACTCTCCCCTCTAACAGAGGAGATAGAACATGGGGACGCATAGTCGCTGTGACGTCACCACCACTCCACCGCTGATTGACAGCAGCAGAGTCCCGTTCCCGACCGAAATTCAGCCCATTCCTGTTTATATCTCGTCCCCACTATGACCGATTTCCGTTGGGACTTTGAAAACATTTTAAAGTCCTGAAAATCGCTCATCCGACCACATCATGGATCCCTGCGGTAAGTAGGAAAAAAAATCATAGGTGTGCCAACTTTCTTGCGCTACTGAATGTCGGCTCCTTTGCATTCCAGGATGATCGTGGAATAGTGAACAGTTTTGGCAGAGGAGAGCAAGATTCGCTAGCGCTTGATGTGTTCCAGTCACATCTGACTGTCCTGGACGCTTTGTTGCCTCCCAGGTTCTAGGGTAAGGAACATATCGAATAGACTGGAACATATGGTAGTCAGGAGAGAAACCGGTCATCGTGCTCCATGTGGAAGCCAATGATGTCATAAATCACCCCCTCTGTGACTGTGACATTTACAGGCAAAACGGGAATAGGGAAATGACAAGGGATTTAAATTAGGAATGAATTCGGGAAATATAGACAAACAGGAACAGCTAAAGGAGAAATAGATGAGGATAATATTCATGCAGGAAACAATTTAATCAGAGGAATATGGAGTCGAGGAATAAAATCAGAGGAGTAACTACACATGAGGAAAAGATTGAAGTGAAGGCAGGAGGTAGCTTAGACAGAAAAAGTAATGCACAGAACAGAGATCCACCTGGATTTGGTCTTGGACTTGGCTCCCATGGTCTGTTGACCTCTTGATGATGGGAGGAACCGTCCCCGTATTGGATTCATAGACTGCAATTTGAGAAACAGATCAATAAGTGAAACTGGACAGGAATGGAAAATAAACACATCAGGATATTTAGGAAAAGAAAAATAAGGAGGCGATGGGGCAATATTGGGGAAAGAGGGAATACAGGGTGTAGAGGGGAGTGATGTAGACAGGGAAGGGGATAGACTGAGTCAATAGGGACAGAGATCATAGAAAAAAATGGTTTGTTCCATTAGTCAGTGCCCCCCCCCCCATTATTATGGGAAGGGAATGGAAGAGGAAAGCTGCAATCAGAGTAGAGAGATAAGTAGGAATAACAACACTATTGTTCTGAGAGAATTCAATTATCCACTTACCGATCGGGACAGGGAGGGAGTAAATGGAGAAAAGGAATGTGCACGGGACTACTTCCTCAGGCATTATGATAATCAGACTACATGGGTGGAGGTGTTGCTGGATCTGGTTGTGTGCATTGAAACAGATCGGATGGCAGAGCTAAATATGGCTGAGCACTGTGGGACTAGTGAGCACAATATGATTTCATGTATGCAGACCATGTATACTGACTGTATAGTCACATAAGGTGTGCCACCAGAGGGCACTGCGGTGGGAGACCTGAGGGTCACCTGCATAGGTGTGCAGGGCCCAGTATAAAAGGCTGCCCACCATGCTTGTGCCTCTCTCGGGAGTTACAATAAATGAGACTAAGGTCACAACAGTACAATACTAGACTTCGTGGAGTCATTCATAAGAGTATTAAAGACATAACAGCTGGTGACAAGATTACGAACTTTCACTCAAAAATGACTAACGTTGGTGTATTCGAAAAGTTCTCAGAGGGTGAAGATTGGGAAGCCTTTACAGAGCGGCTCGACCAATATTTTGTAGCAAACGACCTGGTAGGCAATGATTCGACCACACTGGCAGATAAGCACAGAGCTATCCTGTTGACCAGTTGTGAGCCCGGGGTCTACAGCCTCGTCAGGGACTTGCTTGCACCAGAGAAAACAATGACCAAGTCCTACGAGGAGCTGAAAGTGCTAATTCGGGACCAAAGGAGAACATGCTCACGGCCAGGCATCGATTGTGTACACACCGCTGCCCTGAGGGCCAGGAAATCGCGAAGTACACTGCCGACCTGAGGAGGCTGGCAGGACCGTGTGAATTCCGCGCATCCCTCGCCGATGCGTTGCGGGACGTCTTCGTAATTAGCATCAGTCATGAGGCCCTTCTTCACAGGCTACTGTCTGCCGAAACCACCGTCACTCTGCAGAAGGCCATCAGCATCAGCCAGGCGTTCATGACCTCAAACTGTAGCTCCAAGCAGATGATGACTCATTCTCAGGACTCCAATCCGGCAAGTACTGTAAATATAATGGAGCCTTTCACAGGCAGAACTGTTGAACGTGAATCTGCACAAGGCAGCGCATACAGACCCCCGAATCCTTTAACTCAGAGTCCGCCGAGTGGTGTAAACATATGTCGAGTAGCACCATGCTGGCGTTGCGGAGGTAATCACAGGGCTCATCAGTGTCGGTTCAGAGACTATGTATGCAAAGGCTGCAGCACAAAGGGCCACCTCCAGCGAATGTGTAAAAGAGCTGTGACTCACCACGTGGAAGAGGAGTCAGCTGTGAATCCAGCGCGGATTACGAGGAGATGGCTAGAGAAGCAACTCAGTCCCAGGACAAAGTATATGGAGTATGTACCTGCACCACAGATTGTCCTCCAGTGATAATGGAAGTCGAGATAAATGGCGTTCCAGTCTTCGTGGAAATGGGCACAGGGGCGAGTCAGTCAGTAATGAGCCAGGAAGCCTTTGAGAGGCTATGGAACGATCAAGCTGAACGACCCAAGCTGGTCTCGGTTCAGGCAAAGCTGCACACCGATACCAAGGAACTGATATAACTTGTTGGAAGTGTGGATGTAATTGTATCCCATGATGGTGTGGTGCACAATTTACCATTGTGGATTGTTTCAGGTGATGGACCAATGCTACTTGGAAGAAGATGGATGGGGAAGATTCATTGGAACTGGGAAGACTTCGTCCCTCCAGCGATCGACGTTCCCCCATGCTCAGAGGCAGAGCAAGCCCCCACCTTCGGTTGGAGCAGGCACCGGAGAACAGATCCGCGCAGCTCCCGAGGCACAAACTGCTCATCACGACTGCGTGGCGATGATCCGACCGAGACGACCCGAACGCACCTTCCCGGTTTCAGTGGCAGGACTCCTGGGGAGGAAGATTGGATTTGAGAGCGCCTTCCCAGCTTTAGTGGCAGAATCCCTGGGAAAGAAGATCGGGCAGTCGACATCATGGACAAGAAAAAGATGGCGTCCAAACTACGAGGTGCAGTGCTAATGGAGCAACGACACGTGGTTCCACACAAGGAAGACGATTGGGGTAAAAGTAGTAAGGCTATTTTAAAGGAGGCCAGCAACCCGCCATTTTTGAATGAACTGCTTGAAATTGGTAACCAATGTAAAAGTCCAGCTGTAATGAGCAAAATGTTGTTAAGCGAATTATAATCAGCCAATGTAGCGGGTGCAAATTAGCGGGTGAACACCTAACGGTCGTATACAGATCCAGCGGGCTACCCAATGCTGTAGCCTGCGTCCCCGGGACCAGAACGATGTATCATAAAGTGTCCTCACAGCTGACAGAAGTAGACAAGCCGCAGAGTAAACAATCCCCAGAGAGCAGAAACTCTGGTAGCGATACCTTGCCTCAGATCGGTTTAACATTGCAGGCACCCAATGACATAAACCGCCACTGGCCAGAAACAGTAAACTTGCGCCTATGCTCGTAGTCGGCTACCGTCGCCCACCATCCGGGTGGAAAAGGCGCAGCCCACAACCCCACTCGCCACCACGACAATGCCCAAGAGCGAAGGGTCACCTGCAACGGCTCCTCCGAATGGGACCTGGACCAGCCAGGATCCCAAACTAGAGAGTGCTCACAACAGTGCCCTCAAGGAAAGCGAGTCAGCAGTCCCCTGCGAACTGCAAGACACGACAATGCAGCCACCGTCGCTTAGACGAAACGCTCACTAAAGAGGTAAATAACAAAAGAGGTTAAGTTCCGACATAGTACATAGAATTTAAAGCACAGAAACAGACTATTCAGCCCAACAGGTCCATGTCGGCGTTTATGCTCCACACGAGTCTCCTCTCACCCCTTTTCATCTAATCCCATCAGTGTATTTGTCTCTTCCTCATATACTTATCTAGCTTCTCCTTACATGCATCTATGCTATTCATCTCAACTACTCCCTGGGGTAGCGAGTTCCACGTTCTAAGCACTCACTGGATAAAGATGTTTCTCCTCAATTCTCTATTGATTTTATTAGTAACTTATCTTTTCTCTATGTCTGCCCTCTCAAACCCTTTCATAATCTTAAATACTGCTATCAGATCACCCATCAGTCTTTTCATTCCTAGGGAAAAGAGTCCCAGCCCGTTCAACCTTTTGTGATCGGTATAACCTCTCTGCATATACCTGATAGGTACAACCTTTCCCGATAGGTACAAGCTAACCACTATCTCTGCAGCCACCTCTCCTAGGCTTTTAAAAGAGGTGGCTGCAGAGATAGTGAGTGGATGCATTGGTTCTGATCTTTCAAAATTCCTTTGATTCTAGAATGGTCCCAGCGGATTGGAAGGTAGCAAATGCCCCAGAGAGCTGTGGATTCTGGGTCTCTGAATATATTCAAGGCTGAGATAGATACATTTTTGGAGTCGAGGAGAATCAAGGGATATGGAGATCGAGTAGGAAAGTGGAGTTGAAGTCGATGATCAGCCATAATCTTATTAAATGGCGAAGCAGGCTTGAGGGGCCGTGGGGCCTACTCCTGCTCCTATTCCTTATGTTCTCTCAGTTCTCGTAAAATTCTAGTTAAAAACAAAAGTAAAATACTGTGGATGCTGGAATCTGAAATGAAACAGCAAATTCTGCAATAATCAGCGGGTCAGGCAACATTTGTGGAGAGAGAAACAGTGTTAACATTTCAGGTCGATGACCCTTCGTCAGAACTGGAAAAAGTTAGAGATGTATCCAAATTTAAGCAAGTGTAGAGGCAGGAAAAAGGGGAGGGGAGGAAAGAGCAAAAAGGGAAGGTCTGTGACAGGGTGGAAGGTAGGAGAGATTAAGAGACAAGAGGGATGATGGTGCAAGGTAATGGGACAAGTTAAGAAACAAAAGATTTGTGTAGAAAGAGTGTAAATGAAAATGGCAGAATCATCAACAGCTGCCGTGGGAAAGAGACAAAAGACAGCAAAAAAGAAAAAACTAGGGGCAGAGGTTCTGGTTTGAAATTGTTGAACTTGATGTTGAGTCCAGAAGGCTGTAAAGTGCCTAAATGAAGGATGAGTGTTGTTCCTCGAGCTTACGTTGAGCTTCATTGGAACAGTGTAAGAGGCCAAGGATGGAGAGAGCTGAGTGGGAGTGGATCAGAAAATATAAGTGACACGTGACCGGAAGCTCGGGATCACACTTACGGACTGAACCGAGGTGTTCTGCAAAGCGGTCACCCAATCTGCGTTTGGTCTTCCCAATGTCGAGGAAACCACATCGTGAACAGTGAATACAGTATACTAACTTGAAAGAAGTACAAGTAAATCGCTGTTTCAGCTGGAAGGAGTGTTTGGGGCCCTGGACAGTGGGAAGGGAAGTAAGGGAAAGGGCATCTCCTGCACTTGCACTTATTCTAGTTAATCTTCTTTTGCACCTGCTCCAGTGCCGCGATAACATAGAGACCAGAACTGTGCACAATACTCCAAGTATGGACTAACCAAAGGCTGGATTTTCCACTCTCTTGCGCCTCTGGTAGCGCACTGGAGGGGCGGTAAAGGGTGTTTCTAGGCGTTATGACGGGAGCCAGCTTTTACCGCCCGGTCGGCAAATTCTCTCAGGATTTGCAGCCCAGCACTCTAGTTTCACTGAGATCATGACATCGATCGTCGTGCAATGCTCCACTAGTGCCCTGCATGCAAAATTAGGTCCTAATGCCACATTATACACCCGCCCCAGGAAACGCCTAAAAACACCAGGCATTCACGTGGTCCAGCAGGCAGTATTTGTGGCGTATTCAAATTGAGGGAGGAGGATCCTACATTGCAATTCATATTGACTGCAACGGTTGCGGACAACACGCTGCGTGAAGCTCCGACTTGAAAGCGGCAGTTTTATCTGCTATTACACTATCCTTCCAACTTCAGTGAGAGAATTTAATGAGGACAGTATTAGTTCGCCAGCATATCATGCCCCATGCTATTGCTAGGCAGTGTCAAGATAGAAGAAGGGCTCTTGGCCATGTCGGCCCATGTGTGAGGAGAGGCCAAAGACGTCTGGGGAGGATGGCTTAACCCCCATGGGTTTACAGGCACTAACGCTCGTACCGCCAGATCTCTGAGGAGCAGTGTGTGAGAAAACTGCATTTCCGACAGATATGCCATTTCATACAGGCAGACTTGCAACCTTCTAGCGCCAACATGACTGCTGCCCGTCGCAGTGAAGGTGACTGTGGCGCTGGCCTTCTATGTCTCCGGCTCCTATCAGGCTGGAGCAGGGGACATATTCAGTATCTCTTAATACGCTACACATCGCTGCAGTCACCACGTCACAAAGGCTCTCTATGTCCGCAGAAATGACTTCATAAAGTTCCCAATGAGCAGGGACAGCTGGAATGAGTGCGGACATGCGGGTTTTGCAGAATTACGGGCTTCCCGAGGGTTCAAGAAGCCATTCACTGCACACACGTGGCCTTGCAAGCACCATTTCACAACACAGAAGTATTCAGAAACCGAAAGGGATACCACTCCCTAAACGTGCAGCTGGTGTGCTACCACACACAGCACATCCTCGCAATGAATGCCCGCTACCCAGGGAGCATACGTGATGCTTTCATCTTGTTTCAGCAGCAATGGAAATGGCACGGCTGGCTGCTCGGGGACAAAGGATACAGCCTGGCCACGTGGCTCATGAACTTTTCCTCTGCAACCCCACCCCAGAAGCGGAGCAGTGCTACAATGAGAGCCATGCAGCCACCCACAACATCATCAAGCAGACAATTGGGGAGCTCCAGCAACGCATCCGATGCCTGGACCGCTCTGGAGGAAGTCTTCAATACTTCCCTCTACAGATCATAAGAACATAAGAAATAGGAGCAAGAGTAGGCCATATGGCCCCTCGAGCCTGCTCTGCCATTCAATGCGATCATGGCTGATCCGATCATGGACTTGGGTCCACTGCCCTGCCTGTTCTCCATAACCCCTTATTCCCTTATCGTTTAAGAAACTGTCTATTTCTGTCTTAAATTTATTCAATGTCCCAGCTTCCACAGCTCTCTGAGGCAGCGAATTCCACAGATCCACAACCCTCTGAGAGAAGAAATTTCTCCTCCCCTCAGTTTTAAATGGGCGGCCCCTTATTCTAAGATTATGCCCTCTAGTTCTAATCCTCCCTCTCCTATCAGTGGAAACATCCTCTCTGCATCCACCTTGTCATGCCCCCTCATAATCTTATACATTTCGATAAGATCACCTCTTATTCTTCTGAATTCCAATGAGTAGAGACCCAACCTACTCAACCTTTCCTCATAAGTCAACTCCTTCATCTCCGGAATCAACCTTATGAACCTTCTGTGAACAGCCTCCAAAGCAAATATATCCTTTCATAAATATGGAAACCAAAACTACATGCAATATTCCAGCTGTGGCCTCACCAATACCCTGTATTACTGTAGCAAGATTTCCCTGCTTTTATACTCCATCCCCTTTGCAATAAAGGCCAAGATACCATTGGCCTTCCTGACCACTTGCTGTACCTGCATACTAACCTTTTGTGTTTCATGCACAAGTACCCCTAGGTCCCGCTGTACTGCAGCACTTTTCAATCTTTCTCCATTTAAATAATAACTTGCTCTTTGATTTTTCTCTGCCAAAGTGCATGACCTCACACTTTCCAACATTATACTCCATCTGCCAAATTTTTGCCCACACACTTAGCCTGCCTATGTCCTTTTACAGATTTTTTGTTTCCTCACACATTGATTTTCCTCCCATCTTTGTATCGTCAGCAAACTTGGCTACATTACACTTGGTTCCTTCCTCCAAGTCGTTAATATAGATTGTAAATGTTATGTATAGAGAAAGAGTCAGACTGAACACTGTGAGCTCAAAGTAAAGTGTGACCTTAGTCTTTTATTGCAGGTCTCCAGAGTGCCTCTCCAACCTGTGAGGTCTCCTTAAATACCTGTGCTCCCAAGGGATTATGGAATCCCTTGGGACTCCAGGAGATGAGCCCTCTGGTGGCTGTACAGAGTAAATACAAGTTTACATATATAACAGTAAATAGTTGGGGTCCTAGCACTGATCCCTGCGGCACCCCACTGGTTACTGGTTGCCAACCCGAGAATGAACCATTTATCCCTACTCTCTGTTTTCAGTTCATTAGCCAATCCTCTATCCATGCTAATATATTACCCCCAACCCCGTGATCTTTTATCTTGTGCAGTAACCTTTTACGTGGCATCTTATCAAATGCCTTCTGGAAATCCAAATACACCACATCCACTGGTTCCCCTTTATACACCCTGTTCATTACATCCTCAAAGAATTCTAGAAAATCTCTGATTTCATTGTGGTGTGCTGCATGCTGCACACCTTGGCCATCATGTGAGGCCAGGCATTGCCAGTGGGGATTGCAGGCCCATCTCAGGAGGAGGAGGATGCTGACGAAGAGGAGCCTGATGAGGCCCCGATTGGGCAGCCACCCCATCCACGGGGGAGGCCGCGTGGAGATGCTGCCGGACCAATAGCCGCACGTCGCCAGCTCATAATGGACAGATTCGCTTTCATGAAGGAAGCTGAAGAATGCAGCTAATACTGGGCACGCTATATGCCAGCATAAAGGCACATCTCCAGTTAACTTTGGATTGATACACATGATGCCAATGGCAAAGGGTCAAAGTGACATTTTACTACAACAAAGTAACAAACAGACCCCCCCATTAAAGCAAAACCATACAATAAACAGTGTTGTGCTGCAAGGCACTTAAGAACAATGAAGTGCATCAATTCAATGCAACTATTTATATGTAGCTATACAATACATCAGGGCATCGCCACAACATTGTCCCACTCCTTCATGGGACTTGCCCTGAGTTTTCCCCCCCTTTTCTCTTCATCTCCCTCCCACGCCTGCTGCTCCTCAATGAGGCCTCAGTGCCTACAGCAAGGCTGCTTGAGGCCGCCTGTGTTGGTAGGCCAGACAGTGCAGACGGCCTAGGAGGATGCCCTGGAGCAGCTCTGGGCCTGGAACGTCTCAGCATCAGAGGCAGCAGTCTGTGATGGCTTGGATGTGGACCGCGTTAGGTGCATGGTGGGAGAGTCAGTGGTGGGAGCCGGAATGCTGTCATGTTGAAGAAGGACAGTACCTTCCACTTCCTGGAAACCAATGACACACGGGGCTGGTCCTCAGTATCCGAAGCACGATGTGTCACCACAACTTGCTAGCATGCTTCGGCACCATCACTTCCCCATTGGACAGTGGGGAAGACAGAGAGGATGGCAGAAGTCAGTGACCACATGACATCACCAAGCTGCAGCATAGCTTGATAGCTTGTGCCTGTGATGTGATCGCTGCTGTAACATAGCCCATGGCACGCGCCACACACTCTGGAATGCCACTGTCGCTGCTAGAGCCCATCTGCCTCTGAGCGGTCAAAGATGGGCTCGCCGGAGTCCTCAGATGCATGTGCAATGCTAAGGGAAAGGTAATTATTGAGGCTCCAGAAATGGTATTTCAAGCTGTATTGAGTGTGAGTGTGAGACTTCAAAAGGGGAATGGCTAATCTGGGTAATTACAGGCCAGTTAGTTTAATATCTGTGATAGGGAGAATTTTAGTTGTTTAAATAACAATGAAATTGCCATGTACCTAGATAAAGAGAAAATAGTTCGAAATAGCCAAGATGGATTCAAATTGGAACGATCATACTTGCCGAAACTCAAAGTGTTCTTTGAGGAGGTAACAGACATCAGCTTGATCAGTGTAAGTAAGTGGAGGGGGGGGGGGTGCGGAGGTAGTGTGTAAATCAGGAGGGTGAATTGGGGGCTGAAATTGGGGCAGGCTGCAAATCAAGGGAGGATGTAAATTGGGGGTGGGTGTAAATCGGTGGTGTGTAAATCAGGGGGGTAAATCGGTGGTGTGTAAATCGGAGGGGTGTATATTGGTGGGTAAATCGGTGGTGTGTAAATCGGGTTGTAAATCGGTGGTGTGTAAATCAGGGGGGTATATCGGTGGGGTACAAATCGGGGGGGGTTGTATATCGGTGGGTAAATCGGTGGTGTGTAAATCGGTGGGGTATGACGGGGGTGAAGAGGTGGTGTGTAAATCGGGGGGTGTAAATCGGGGGGGGGGATGTAAATCTGGGGAGGGTAAATCAGTTGGTAAATTGGGGGGGGTGTAAATTGAGGGTTGTAAAGAGGTGGTGTGTAAATCAGGGAGGTGTAAATCAGGGAGGGTTGTAAATTGGGGGGTGTAGTCTAGGTGGCCGATCCACTGCGGCCCGATTTACGCCCACCATGATTTGCATATAGGCCTTGAGGGAGTAGTGTCGATATTTGCAGAAGGGCCCAAGATAGGAGGCACAGTTAATTCTTTAGAAGACCAAAGGGAAATTGATAAGATGGGGGGGTGGGAATGGACTTAAAGTGGGCAGATGGAAATCAGTATTAGTATGAGAAGGTGCAATTTGTTTAAATATAACAGCAATAATTAGTCTGTGAATGGCAGTTGGCTTGATGCTCGAGAAGAGCAGAAAGATTTGGAGGACAGGCTCCTATCAGCACATTAAAGGCAGCACCTCAGGCTGCAAAAAAAATCTAATGAAATTCTAAGTTTTATCACAAGAGTTGCAAAATGTAAAAGCTCAGAGCAAATGCTGAGTCTATATGAAACCTTATTAAGACTTCAGTTAGAGCACTGTGTGCAGTATTGGGGTCCACACTATAGGCGCTAACCAATATTTTTCAATCCTCTTTGGCTACAAGTGTGATGCTGGAGGACTGCAAACGTGGTATCTTTGTTCAATAAGGGAGAAAGGGATAGGGAGTAATTACAGAGCAGTCAGCCTAACCACAGTGGTGGCCAAGTTGTTGGAAAAATTCTTAGGGACAGGATAAATCCTCAATTCGAAAGGCACAGATTAATCAAGGACAGTCAGCGTGGATTTGTTAAGGGAAGGTCATCTCTTACTAACTTGATTGAATTTTTTGAGGAGGTAACAAGAAGGGTTAATGAGGATAGAGCATTTGATGTAATCTACATAGATTTTAGCGAGGCTTTTGACATGGTCCCACATGGCAGGCTGGTCAGAAAAGTAAAAGGCCACGGGATCCAAGGGAAAGTGGCAAGTTGGATCCAAAATTGACTCATTGGCAGGAAGCAAAGGGTAATGATTGACCAATGTTTTTGTGACTGGAAGAGTGTTTCCAGTGAGGTTCTGCAGGCTTAGTACTAGGTCCCTTACTTTTTGTGGTATACATCAATGATTTACACAAAAATGTAGGGGCATGTTAAGAAGTTTGCACATGATACAAAAATTGGCAGTGTGGTTGATAGTGAGGAAAAAAGCTGTAGACCGCAGGAAGATATCAATGGACTGGTCAGGTGGGCAGAAAAGTGGCAAATGGAATTCAATCCAGAGAAGTGAGAGGTAATACATTTGGGGAGGGCTAACAATGCAAGGGAATACACAATAAATAGTGAGATATTGAGAAGTGCAGAGGAACAGAGGGACTTTGGAGTGCCCTGAAGGTAGCAGGACAGGTAGAAAAGGTGTTAGGAAAGCAGATGGGATACTTTTCTTTATTAGCCGAGGCATAGAATATAAGAGCAGGGAGGTTATTCTAGAATTGTATAAAATGCTAGTTAGGCCACAGCTAGAGTACTGCATAAAGTTCTGGTCACCACATTACAGGAAAGATATGATTGTACTAGAGAGGGTACAGAGGAGATTTACGAGGATATTGCCTGAACTGGAGAATTTGAGCTATGAGGAAAGATTGGATAGGCTGGGGTTGTTTTCTTTGGAACAGAGGAGGCACAGGGGAGACTTGACTGAGGTGTATAAAATTATGAGGGGCCTAGATGAAGACTGGGCCTTTATTCACTGGAGTTTAGAAGGATGAGAGGGGATCCCATAGAAACATAAAATTCTGATGGGACTGGACAGGTTCGATGCAGGAAGTATGTTCCCAATGTTGGGGAAGTCCAGAACCAAGGGACACAGTCTAAAGATACAGGGTAAGCCATTTAGGACTGAGATGAGGAGAAACTTCTTCACTCAGAGAGTTGTTAACCTGTGGAATTCCCTACCGCACAGAGTTGTTGATGCCAGTTAATTGGATATATTCAAGAGGGAGTTAGACATGGCGTTTACGGCTAAAGGGATCAAGGGGTATGGAGAGAAATAAGGAAAGAGGTACTGAGGTGAATGATCAGACATGATCTTATTGAATGGTGGTGCAGGCTTGAGGGGCCGAATGGCCTACTCCTGCACCTATTTTCTATGTTTCTATGTTAAAGAGCCGTGACCTACAGGGCTACGTACCTAGTGCTGGAAGATAGGATTAGGCTGGGTAGCTCTTTTTCGACCGGCGCGGACACAATAGGCCGAATGGCCTCCTGCTGTGTCAATTTTCTATGATTCTATGAAAAGCTGGTAGAGGCAGAAACCCTCACTGCATTTAAAAAGTACTTATGCAGTCACTTGAAGTGCCGTAACCTACAAAGCTACAGACCAAGAGCTGGAAAGTGGGATGGATAGCTCTTTTTCGGGCGGCAAAACACGGTGGGCTGAATGGCCGCCTTCTGCGCCGTAAATTACTATGATTCTAGGAAGGATTTTTTGAGGTTTTAAAGAGGGTACAGACAGATTCACTAGCACGGTGAATGCTTTGAGGAAATGCAAATACGAAGAAAGCCTTGGAAGGTGGATCTCGTTTTGTTAGAACGACACAGATTATGGGGCGATACGATAGAAGTGCTTTAATTATGAAAGGAGGAGATAGGGTAGATAGAAGCAGACTGTACCCAGTAGTTGAAGGGTCTCAGACGAGGGCCCATAGATACAAGATTCATTGCAAGACTTAGAACAATGGGCTGGAGAAACTTCTTCACACAGAGAGTTGTGAGGCTGTGGATTTCACACTCTGGGTTCGCGGTTGAGGCAGAAATGATGCCAACACTCAGATTAGATTGGAAAGGTAGGTAATAGAAAAGAAGGTGAAGGGATGTGGAAACAGGGTGAGTAAATGTAATCAGAACTATTTGCTCGTGTGGAGGGTAAAAGCCGACACAGACTGGTTGGGCCGAATGGCCTGTGTCCGTGTTGTAACTTTTATGTATTGCTATCGGTGAAATACACAAAGCTTGCTCAGTTTGGTGAGCTTTATCTCCATGGTTTGAGTCCTTTCCTTATAACTCGTGTTAAGGATTACATTCAGAGGCAATTCCACACATTGGCTGAAATACAATGTTGAGCATGAACTGCCCAGGGGGTTGTTTAGCAGGGTGAGCTTTCACGGTGAGATTTTCCACTTCAGCGCTACTGGCATTTCCCGGGACCACATGTTGGGAAATTGTCTCCAACCAACCATTTGGTTTGAAACTATTTTAAACAACATAAAATTACGGTTTGACAATGTATAGTTTCCTGATATCTCTCCTTTAATCCCTATACTACTGATAACCCATTGAGCATTGTGCCAGATGTCTTATACTCTCCGATCTTTCAATCGTTAGATAAAAAGCACTCTGACCGGCTATAAACTATGAATCAGGTTTATTGTAGAGTAAGATAGCCGCAATTTAATAAGATCATAGCTGATCTGATCTTGGGCTCAGCTCCACTTCCCTGCCCATTCCCCATAACCCTTCACTCCCTTATTGTTCAACAATCTGTCTTATCTCCACTAGTATATTCAATGACCCAGCCTCCACAGCCCTCTGGGGCAGACACTTCCACAGATTTACGACCCTCTGAGAGAAGAAATTCCTCCTCATATCAGTTCTAAATGGGGGACCCCTTATTCTTAAACATTGCCCCTAGTTCTAGATTCCCTCATGAGGGGAAACATCCTCTCTGCATCTACCTTGTCGAGCCGCTTCAGTACCTTATATGTTGCAACAAGATCATCTGTCATTCTTCTCAACTCCAATAAGTATAGGCCCAACCTGCTCAACCTTTCTTCATAAGTCAACCCTTTCATCTCAGGAATCAACTAGTGAACCTTCTCTGAACTGCCTCCAATGCAAGGATATCCCTCCTTAAATAAGGAGTCCAAAACTGTCCGCAGTACTCTAGGTGTGGTCTCATCAATACCATGTACAGTTGCAGTAGAACTTTCTTACTTTTATACTCCAGCCCCCTTACAATAAAGGCCAACATTCCATTCGCCTTCCTAAACTTGCTGTACCTGCAACTTTTTGTGTTTCATGCACAAGGACCCCCAGGTCTGTCTGTACTGCAGCATTTTGTAATCTCCATTTAAATAATAATTAGATTTTTCATTTTTCCTGCCAAACTGGATAACCTCACACTTTCCCACATTATACTCCATCTGTCAAATGTTTGTCCATATCCCTTTGCAGATTCTTTGTGTTCTCCTCACAACTTGCTTTCCCACCCATCTTTGTATCATCAGCAAACTTGGCTACTCGGTCCCTTCATCCAAGTCATTAATATAGATTGTAAATAGTTAAGGCCCCAGCATTGATGCTAATATATTACGCCCACCCCATGAGCTCTTATCTTGTGTAGTAACCTTTTATGTGGCACCTTATCGAATGTCTTCTGGAAATCCAAATACACCATATCCACTGATTCCCCCTTTTCCACCCTGCTCATTATATCCTCAAAGATCTCCAGGAAATTTGTCGAACATGATTTCGCTTTCATAAGAGAGCACGAAAAATTCTTGGCGAGTAAAATTAAGGAAAACCCTAAGATGTTCTATAAATATATTAAGAGTAAGAGGGTAACTAATGAATTGGTAGGGCCTATTAGAGACCATGAGGGTAATCTTTGTGTGGAAACGGAAGATGTTGGTAAGGTTCTCAACAAATACTTTGCATCTGTTTTCACAAAGGAATGGGGCAATGCAGATACTGCTATCGAGGAGGAGTGTGATATTCTGGATGAAATAAATATAGTGAGAGATGAAGTATTAAGGGGTTTAGCAGCTTTGAAAGTAGATAAGTCCCCAGGCCTCAGGATGAAATGCATCCTAGGCTGTTGAGTGAAGTGAAAGAGGAAATAGCAGAGGCCTTGACCATCATTTTCCAGTCTTCTATGGATTTGGGCATGGTGCTGGAGGATTGGAGGACTGCTAATGTAGTACCCTTGTTTAAGAAGGGAGAAAGCAATAGACCGAGTAATTACAGGCCTGTCAGCCTAACCTCAGTTGTGGGAAAATTATTGGAAAAAATTCTGAAAGACAGGATAAAACTACATTTGGAAAGGTAAGGATTAATTGGGGACAGTCAGCATGGATTTGTTAAGGGAAGATCGTGTTTGACGAAACTGATTGAATTTTTTGAGGAGGTAACCAAGAGGGTCGATGAGGGTAGTGTGTACGATGTAGTGTATATGGACTTTAGCAAAGCTTTTGATAAGGTCCCACATGGTAGACTGGTCACGAAGGTTGAAGCCCATGGGATCCAGGGCAAAGTGGCAAGTTGGATCCAAAATTGGCTTGGGGGGTAATGGTTGGTTAATGTTTCCAGTGGGGTTCCGCAGGGCTCAGTACTGGGTCCCTTGTTTTTTGTGGTATATATCAGCGATTTAGATTTGAATATAGGGAGTATGATTAAGAAGTTTGCAGGCGGCACTAAAATTGTCTGTGTGGTTGATAATGAAGAGGAAAATCATGGGCTGCAGGAGGATATCAATCGAGTGGTCAGGTGGTCAGAGCAGTGGCAACTGGAATTTAATTCATAGAAGTGTGAGGTAATGCACTTTGGGAGGGCTAATAAGGAAAGGGTATACACATTAAACGGTAGGCCACTTAATAGTGTAGATAAACAAAGGGACCTTGGAGTGCTTGTCCACAGATCCCTGAAAGTTGCAGGCCAGGTGGATAAGGTGGTTAAGAAGGCATACAGATTGCTTTCTTTATTGGCTGAGGCATAGAATATAAGAGCAGGGAGGTAATGCTTAAATTGTATAATATTTTGGTAGGCTACAGCTGGAGTACTGCGTGCAGTTCTGGTCGACGTATTATAGGAAGGACGTGATTGCACTAGAGAGAGTGTAAAGGAGAGTTACGAGGATGCTGCCTGGAATGGAGAATCTTAGTCATGAGGACAGATTGGATAGGCTGGGTTTGTTCTCATTGGAACAGAGGAGGTTAAGAGGAGACCTCATTGAGGTGTACAAAATATTGAGAGGTCTGGACATAGTGGATAGTAATGGACTATTTCCATTGATGGAGGGGTCTACTACGAGGGAGCATAGTTTTAAGGTGGTTGGTGGAAGGTTTAGAGGAGATTTGAGGGGATGGGGGTGCTTCTTTACGCAGAGGGTTGTGTGGATCTGGAACTCACTGCCTGGAAGAGTGGTGGATACAGAAACCCTCACCACTTTTACAAGATGGTTGGATGGGCACTTTATAAAGTGCAGTAACCTGCAGGATTATGGACCTTCAGCTGGTAATTGGGATTAGATTGGATAACCTCTTGTTGGCCAGCGCAGATATAATGGTAATTCTGTAAGGGGAATAGATGGGCGTTTCTGTGGCCGCAACCGAGACTCCAGGATGGTATGTTGCCTCCCTGGTGCAAAGGTCAAGGATGTCTCGGAGCGGGTGCATGACATTCTGAAAAGGGAGGGTGAACAGCCAGTTGTCGTGGTGCATATCGGTACCAACGATATAGGTAAAAAACGGGATGAGGTCCTACGAGACGAATTTAAGGAGCTAGGAGCTAAATTTAAAAAGTAGGAACTCAAAAGTAGTAATCTCGGGATTGCTACCAGTGCCACATGCTAGTCAGAGAAGGAATCACAGGATAGCTCAGATGAATACGTGGCTTGAGCAGTAGGGAGGGATTCAAATTCCTGGGACATTGGAACCGGTTCTGGGGGAGGTGCGACCAGTACAAACCGGACGGTCTGCACCTGGGCAGGACCGGAACCAGTGTCCTAGGGGGAATGTTTGCTGGTGCTATTGGGGAGGAGTTAAACTAATATGGCAGGGGGTTGGGAAACAAAATGGAGACAGAAGCAAAAGACAGAAAGGAGATGAGGAAAACTGGAGGGCAGAGAAACCCAAGGCAAAAAACAAAAAGGGCCATTGTACAGCAAAATTCTAAAGGGTCAAAGTGTAATAAAAATGCAAGCCTGAAAGCTCGGTGCCTCAATGCAAGGAGTATTCGGAACCCAGGAGAGGGCTCCGAGCTAGTTAGAGTGGGTGAGAGCTCAGATGAACTGGACCCCAAGAAAGAATGCAAAAGGCAGGAGGCAACAGAGCAGAGTAGCACTGGGGAAAGTGTAAACCACAAGGTGATAGGAAGGGACAATATGTATGAATATAAGGGGACTGCAGGAGGGGTCAAAACTAAAAATCATAGTTTAAAAACTAGTATTAAAACACTCTACCTAAACGCACGCAGCATTCAAAATAAAGTAAATGAGTTGACGGAGATTAGAGATAGTAAGGGGAAAAAGTCACTGGTGGGCATAGTTTATAGGCCCCCAAATAATAACTTCATGGTGGGGCCTACAAACTATCAAGGGAATAATAGAGGCATGTGAAAAAGGAACGGCAGTAATCATGGGGGATTTTAACCTCCACATCGATTGGTCAAATCAAATCGCACGGGGTAGCCTGGAGGAGGAATTCATAGAATGCATACGGGATTGTTTCTTAGAACAGTATATTACAGAACCTACAAGGGAGCAAGCTATCTTAGAACTGGTCCTGTGTAATGAATCAGGAATAATAAACGATCTCCGAGTAAAAGATCCTCTCGGAATGAGTGATCACAGTATGGTTGAAATTGTAATACAGATTGAGGGTGAGGAAGTACTGTCTCAAACGAGCATACTATCCTTAAACAAAGGGGACTACAATGGGTTGAGGGCAGAGTTGGCTAAAGTAGACTGGGAACACAGACTAAACGGTGGCACAATTGAGGAACAGTGGAGGATTTTTAAGGAGCTCTTTCATAGTGCTCAACAAAAATATATTCCAGTGAAAAAGAAGGGCGGTAAGAGAAGGGACAATCAGCCGTGGATAACCAAGGAAATAAAGGAGAGTATCAAATTAAAAACCAATGCGTATAAGGTGGCCAGGGTTAGTGGGAAACTAGATGATTGGGAAAATTTTAAACGACAGCAAAGAATGACTAAGAAAGCAATAAAGAAAGGAAAGATAGATTACGAAAGTAAACTTGCGCAAAACATAAAAACAGATAGTAAAAGCTTTTACCGATATATAAAACAGAAGAGAGTGACTAAAGTAAATGTTGGTCCCTTTGAAGATGAAAAGGGGGATTTCAGAATGGGAAATGTGGAAATGGCTGAGACCTTAAACAATTATTTTGCTTCGGTCTTCACAGTGGAAGACACAAAAACCATGCCAAAAATTGCTGGTCAAGGGAATGTGGGAAGGGAGGACCTTGAGACAATCACTATCACTAGGGAGGTAGTGCTGGACAGGCTAATGGGACTCAAGGTAGACAAGTCCCCTGGTCCTGATGAAATGCATCCCAGGGTATTAAAAGAGATGGCGGAAGTTATAGCAGATGCATTCATTATAACCGTAACCCTTAATTCCCTTATTGGTTAAAAATCTATCTATCTGTGATTTGAATACATTCAATGAGCTAGCCTCAACTGCTTCCTTGGGCAGAGAATTCCACAGATTCACAACCCTCTGGGAGAAGAAATTCCTTCTCAACTCGGTTTTAAATTGGCACCCCCGTATTTTGAGGCTGTGCCCCCTAGTTCTAGTCTCCCCGACCAGTGGAAACAACCTCTCTGCCTCTATCTTGTCTATCCCTTTCATTATTTTAAATGTTTCTATAAGATCACCCCTCATCCTTCTGAACTGCAACGAGTAAAGACCCAGTCTACTCAATCTATCATCATCAGGTAACCCTCTCATCTCCGGAATCAGCCTAGTGAATCGTCTCTGTACCCCCTCCCAAGCTAGTATATCCTTCCTTAAGTAAGGTGACCAAAACTGCACGCAGTACTCCAGATGCGGCCTCATTAATACCCTATACAGTTGCAGCAGGACCTCCCTGCTTTTGTACTCCATCCCTCTCGCAATGAAGGCCAACATTCCATTCGCCTTCCTGATTACCTGCTGCACCTGCAAACGAACTTTTTGGGTTTCATGCACAAGGACCCCCAGGTCCCTCTGCACCGCAGCATGTTGTAATTTCTCCCCATTCAAATAATATTCCCTATTACTGTTTTTTTTTCCCCAAGGTGGATGACCTCACATTTTCCGATATTGTATTCCATCTGCCAAACCTTAGCCCATTCGCTTAACCTATCTAAATCTCTTTGCAGCCTCTCGGTGTCCTCTGCACAACCCGCTTTCCCACTAATCTTTGTGTCATCTGCAAATGTTGTTACACTCCACTCTGTCCCCTCTTCCAGGTCAACTATGTATATTGTAAACAGTTGTGTTCCCAGCACCGATCCCTGTGGCACACCACTAACCACCGATTTCCAACCCAAAAAGGACCCATTTATCCCGACTCTCTGCTTTCTGTCAGACAGCCAATTCTCGATCCATGCTAATACATTTCCTCTGACTCCATGTACCTTTATCTTCTGTAGTAACCTTTTGTGTGGCACCTTATCGAATGCCTTTTGGAAATCTAAATACACCACATCCATCGGTGCACCTCTATCCACCATGCTCGTTATATCCTCAAAGAATTCCAGTAAATTAGTTAAACATGATTTCCCCTTCATGAATCCATGTTGCGTCTGCTTGATTGCACTATTCCTATCTAGATGTCCCGCTATTCCTTAATGATAGCTTCAAGCATTTTCCCCACTACAGATGTTAAACTAACCGGCCTATAGTTACCTGCCTTTTGTCTGTCCCCTTTTTTAAACAGAGGCGTTACATTAGCTGCTTTCCAATCCGCTGGTACCTCCCCAGAGTCCAAAGAATTTTGGTAGATTATAACGAATGCATCTGCTATAACTTCCGCCATCTCTTTTAATACCCTGGGATGCATTTCATCCGGACCAGGGGACTTGTCTACCTTGAGTCCCATTCGCCTGTCCAGCGCTACCCCCCTAGTGATAGTGATTATCTCAAGGTCCTCCCTTCCTACATTCCAGTGACCAGCAATTTTTGGTATGGTTTTTGTGTCTTCCACTGTGAAGACCGAAGCAAAATAATTGTTTAAGGTCTCAGCCATTTCCACATTTCCCATTATTAAATCCCCCTTCTCATCTTCTAAGGGACCAACATTTACTTTAGTCACTCTTTTCCATTTTATATATCGGTAAAAGCTTTTACTATCTGTTTTTATGTTTTGCGCAAGTTTTCTTTCGTAATCTATCTTTCCTTTCTATATTGCTTTCTTAGTCATTGTTTGCTGTCGTTTAAAATTTTCCCAATCTTCTAGTTTCCCACTAACCCTGGCCACCTTATACGCATTGGTTTTTAATTTGATACTCTCCTTTATTTCCTTGGTTATCCACTGCTGGTTATCCCTTCTCTTACCACCCTTCTTTTTCACTGGAATATATTTTTGTTGAGCACTATGAAAGAGCTCCTTAAAAGTCCTCCACTGTTCCTCAATTGTGCCACCGTTTAGTCTGTGTTCCCAGTCTACTTTAGCCAACTCTGCCCTCATCCCACTGTAGTCCCCTTTGTTTAAGCATAGTACCCTCAATCTGTATTACAAATTCAACCATACTGTGATCACTCATTCCGAGAGGATCTTTTACTTGGAGATCGTTTATTATTCCCGTCTCATTACACAGGACCAGATCTAAGATAGCTTGCTCCCTTGTAGGTTCTGTACATACTGTTCGAAGAAACAATCCTGTATGCATTCTATGAATTCCTCCTCCAGGCTACCCCGTGCGATTTGATTTGACCAATCGATATGTAGGTTAAAATCACCCATGATTACTGCCGTTCCTTTTTCACATGCCTCCATTATTCCCTTGATTATTGCCCGCCCCACCATGAAGTTATTATTTGGGGGCCTATAAACTATGCCCACCAGTGACTTTTTCCCCTTACTATCTCTAATCTCCACCCACAATGATTCAACATTTTGTTCATTAGAGCCAATATCATCTCTCACAACTGCCCTGAAATGATCCTTTATTAACAGAGCAACCCCACCTTCTTTCCCTTCTTGTCTATCTTTCTGAATTGTCAGATACCCATGTATGTTTAATTCCCAGTCTTGGCCCCCCTGCAACCACGTTTCTGTAATGGCCACCAAATCATACCCATTTGTAATGATTTGTGCCGTCAACTCATTTACTTTATTTCGAATGCTGCGTGCATTTAGGTAGAGTGTTTTAATACTAGTTTTTAAACTATGATTTTTAGTTTTGACCCCTCCTGCAGCCCCCTTATATTCATACATATTGTCCCTTCCTATCACCTTATGGTTTACCCTTACCCCAGTGCTACTCTGCTCTGTTACCTCCTGCCTTTTGCATTCTTTCTTGGGGTCCAGTTCATCTGAGCTCTCACCCACTCTAACTAGCTCAGAGCCCTCTCCTGGGTTCCAAATACTCCTTGCATTGAGGCACCGAGCTTTCAGGCTTGCCTTTTTGTTACACGTTGACCATTTAGAATTTTGCTGTACAGTGGCCCTTTTTGTTTTTTGCCTTGAGTTTCTCTGCCCTCCACTTTTACTCATCTCCTTTCTGTCTTTTGCTTCTGTCTCCATTTTGTTTCCCTCTGTCTCCCTGCATTGGTTCCCAACCCCCTGCCATATTAGTTTAACTCCTCCCCAACAGCACTAGCAAACACTCCCCCGAGGACATTGGTTCCGGTCCTGCCCAGGTGCAGACCGTCCGGTTTATACTGGTCCCACCTCCCCCAGAACCGGTTCCAATGCCCCAGGAATTTGAATCCCTCCCTGCTGCACCACTCAAGCCACGTATTCATCTGAGCTATCCTGCGATTCCTACTCTGACCAGCTCGTGGCACTGGTAGCAATCCTGAGATTACTACTTTTGAGGTCCTATGTTTTAATTTAGCTCCTAGCTCCTTAAATTCATGTCGTAGGACCTCATCCCTTTTTTTTTTACCTATATCGTTGGTAACAATGTGCACCATGACAACTGGCTGTTCACCCTCCCTTTTCAGAATGTCCTGCACCCGCTCCTAGACATCCTTGACCCTTGCACCAGGGAGGCAACATACCATCCTGGAATCTCGGTTGCGGCCGCAGAAACGCCTATCTATTCCCCTTACCATTGAATCGCCTATTACTATCACGCTCCCATTCTTTTTCCTGCTCTCCTGTGCAGCAGAGCCAGCCACGGTGCCATGAACTTGGCTGTTGCTACCCTCCCCTGATGAGTCACCCCCCTCAACAGTACTCAAAGCGGTGTATCTGTTTTGCAGGGGGATGACCGCAGGGGATCCCTGCACTACCTTCCTTGCACTGCTCGTCCTGCTGGTCTTCCATTCCCTAGCTGGCTGTGGATCCTTCACCTGCGGTAAGACCAACTCGCTGCACGTGCTACTCACGTCATTCTCAGCATCGTGGATGCTCCAGAGTAAATCCACCCTCATCTCCAATTCCGCAACGCTGAGTTCAAGGCCATATCAGCCATGATCTTTTTGAATGGCGGAGCAGGCTCGAGGGGCTAGAAGGCCTACTTCTGTTCCTAATTCTTATGTTCTTATGTTCTTATGAATCGAATATAGCTAGTTTCGATCACTTGGATGGGTCGGAGAGGAATTTTCCCAGATTTTTTTCTCCCTACATTGGCCTGGGTTTTTATCTGGTTTTTGCCTTTCCCAGGAGGTCACAATGGCTCTGGTTGGGGTGGACTGTAGAATGTTTCAATGTAAGAGGTGTTGCAGTTGTGTGAGGCGGACTGGTTGACCTGGGTGCTCTTTGCCTTTCCGTCATTGTTCATTGTTCATAGGTTTATATATAATCTTCAGGACTGCTGACCGAGGGCCGTGTGGCTCTTTGTCAGCCGGCACGATGGGCTGAAATGGCCTCCTTCTGCGCTGTAAATTTCTATGTTTCTTTCAAACCATGCTGACTCTGCTTGACCGTATTATGCTTCTCCAAATATCCAGCTGCTGCCTCCTTAGTCAAGGACTCCAGCATTTTCCCAACAACAGATAACTGGTCTATAGTTTCCTGCTTTCTGTCTCCCTCCTTTTTTAAATAAGGGTGTTACATTTGCAGATTTCCAATCCACTGGGACCTCTCCAGAATCCAGGGAATTTTGACAGATTACAACCAATCATCTGCTATCTCTGCAGTGTCAGTCTGTTGCCAGGCACCCTTGTGCTGTGATGAGCTTTGAATGGCCTAAGATGTAACTTTTCCTGTGCCGTCTCTCTGCATGGAGGCACTGAAGCTTGAGGAGATATGGAGGTGGGATGGGTCCCTGGTCTGTATTCAGCCGTCCATAGGCTAGACCAGGGGAGAAAATATCAGCTACAGTTCCTGCTCCTGATCTCTATCTGTAGATTGCCTGTAGCTGCGCGAGGAGTGGCTGAGGGAGTGTCAGCAGGTTCAGGGTGGGGGTTGGGAGTGTGAGAGAAAGGGATAACGATAGTTTGTGAGCTGAGTTACAGGGAGCGAGTTTCGTCTTCCACCCAAAGCCGACATCGGGAGGCCTGGACCATTCTTGGGTCAGAGCCGGGTTTGAATAGCATTTTGGGGAGGGTGAGACATCGGCCTGCTCCCATTCGGAGCCAGGGGTCGGGCCGAGGGGAGGGGGAGCCAATTCCTGAGTGGGAGGGGGCTCGATCACAGAATGCAGTATTTTACAGGGCCGGAGTGCGGGGGGGGAATGCTCCTGTTACTTCCGAGATTTTGGGGGCTTCTCCTCAACAAACACCTGTGGTCCCTTTAAGGAACGTTGATGAGGCCACTGATTGCCCGGTACAAATGGTCCTTATCTCTCTCATCTGGAAGGAGGAGAGCTTGCCGGGAGATCTGAGAAATGCAGTAATCATGACCATCCTTAAAAAAGGGGACAAGTCCGACTGCGGTAACAACAGAGGAACCTCCCTGTTATCAGCCACTGGGAAAGTCGTCGCTAGAATCCTCCTCAACCGTCTTCTCCCTGTGGCTGAGGAGCTCCTCCCGGAGTCACAGTGCAGATTTCGTCCCTTATGGGGCACAACGGACATGATCTTTACAGCGTGACAGCTGCAAGAAAAATGCAGGGAACAGCACCAACCCTTGTACGTGGCCTTCTTTGACCTTACAAAGGCCTTTGACAACCGCGAGGGACTATGAGCATCCTCCTCCGTTTCGGCAGCCCCCAAAGGTCGTCACCATCCTCCGCCTGCTCCACGACGACGTACAAGCCGTGATCCTGCCCAACGGATCCATCACAGACCCAATCCATGTCCGGACCGGGGTCAAGCAGGGCTGTGTCATCGTGCCAACCCTCTTCTCAATCTTCCTCACTGCAATGCTCCACCTCACACTCAACAAACTCCCTGCTGGAGTGGAACTAAATTACAGAACCAGTGGGAACCTGTTCAACCTTCGTCATCTCCAGGTCAGATCCAAGACCGTCCCAACCTCTGTCGTCGAACTACAGTATGTGGAAAGGATTTTTATCTAAGCTGATACCATACGGTATTTGTGTGCCTTTTGATTAAAATGGAGTCCTGGCCCTTCCAGAACTTTCTGCATTTTAGCAGTCAGCTTGCATAAACAGCTAAACCTGCTGTTAGATGGCTGATGGCCATCAGACAGCTAGGAGACAAGTCATGCTGAGACAAGTAACCCCCATGGTGCTCTCCTATTGTCTACACTACAGGAGTTCCATGTCACCCCACCCTTATCTTCTAGCCATTATCTCTTTCCGAGACCTCATCCATTTGATGCAAACAGATAAACTGACCAGGAAATTGGAACAATCCTGACACAATACAAGACAGGTGATAGCCCATTACCTATGACTCATGGAGTAATGGCCATTTGGCTTCCTGATTACCCTGACAAAAGGAAATATCTGTAAACCATGTCAGGACCAGGATATAGTAATTAACTCTTTATCTGTATTCACTGACTGTGAGACAGAGCAATACACAGGGAGAGGCCAGAACTTTGGTTTTACTGTATAAATATCTTGTTAAACTGAACCATTTCGGAGGTGTTCACTTAGCCCTTGACTGAGTGTGACCTACCCCTTGCGAGCAAGTAAATTAAAAAGGAAACTTCTACCGGAGCTGTAAGTGTCGGAGTCATTCTTTTCGGAGGTCGAGATTTCGACAGTTATTGGAGGTTCCACCGAGATGCATACTCTCTGTTCTGTGAGTAAAACGGATACAGGCATAGTGCCTCTCCAGTGAAAGGCTTCGGTGGCCAAACAAGGTGAGCCTTTGCTCACAAGAGGTTTCTTCACTGTTGAATCGCAGATGTAATCTGTTGTCCACAGCTGAGGTACTGCATCTACAAGACTCGGCATTTAAAAGTTAAAGGTATTTTTTTTATAACCATTTCTTTCTCAGCTCGCCAGCAGAAGAGAACAGGTTCTGGAAAAAACCTCGAGACAGCCCGGGGAAGGTTTCAGTAGGTAAGGGAGCGCTAGTCGATCGAAAAGGGTTCCAGGTTCTTATGTGATAAGATTTTTATTGTTTTAATTCGGAAGGGGTTCTTATGTGATAAGACTATTAAAAAAAAAAGAGCGCAATCGATCAAAGAGTTTGGGTACGGAACCTTAAGTTTTATCAGTTTTTATTAGGATAAGTTAAGGACTCGGTCTGTAGTGGCGTACAACGCAGACTGAGAATTTGTTTAGAGGTTATGATTTGTGTACTCACGGGAATATTGTTTGTTGTCCTTGTATTACTGTTGGGTGCAATACCTTTGTGAGTCATTGCCATTAGAGAAACGGGAAGAGTCACTAGGGAAAGTTGTGATTCGAAAAAAAACAAGGATTGATTAGGAAAAGAAACAGTAACTGATTGATCAACTACGATTGGTTCGTGCCAACATATCTCACACACCCAGACTGAGCCCGAATTAAGAGCCTTTTCAGGCCACGTAACGGCCAGGAGAAGTGGGCGTAGAGAACTCGGTTGGCCGAAAGGATTGTGAGATCAGAAACTGTGGAAAAATCTTAAATCATCCAGAATGGGGGCTGGAGCAAGTAAACCACCACCAAAAGGGACCCCAGCCCATTTTATGCTCCAGAATTGTGGTCAGTCTTCAATTGACCACCTAAGAGAATGGGTAAAATGGACTAAGGGTGAAAACAGGCCATTTCCACCCGATGGTTCATTCAATTTAGAGAGAATAACCTGTCTAGAAGAATGCCTTATAGACAGAGACCCAGGTAGAAGAGGGGGAAAAAAAGTGAATTGGTCAGCGTTTGGAGATTGGAAAAGGGAAGCTGAGGAACGACACGAGAAGAGCCTAAGAGTTAGCAAGCAGTGTACTAGAGGGAGAAAGCAGGGGGATGAACGGGTAGAGCAGGTGAATCGCCCTCGACATAACAAACACCCATCCGTTATGGTTGCTAAAGACACAAAGGCACACTCACCTAGGGCTCCTGAGGGTTGGGATAAGGATGAGGATGAGGACTGGGATGAGGATTGGACTCCCTACAGCCATCGACCACCGCCGTATGTTCCATCCCCGGGGGGTGCTCCAGGCCAAGGAGGAGACGATCCTCGGGCCGGAGTACAGGGAAACTGGGTAACACCCGCTCCCAACAATACAGGTGCGGCTGCAGGAAATATAAGTCAGTCACAAGGGAATCAATACCGTGACGGCCCTGCAAGGGGCACACGAAGTCTTACCCGTGGACCAGAGCCCGTTGCCCTGGAGCCATCATCATCTGCATACCCAGTAAGACTTTTTCCCAGTCCACTCTCTGGGGGGGCTCCGGTCCCTATTTATCGACCATGGTCACCAAGTGAATTAAGAATAATTGTGGAAGGATTGGCAGACCCCAAAACCAATATTGAAAAGGCCATAGACCAGTTAAAAGTAATCATCTTGTGCCACGAACCCAGTATATTAGATGGTCAAATCTTACTGAAAGCATGGTTAAAGGACACAAAATTTGCCGAACTTGAGATAAAATTCAAAGATTTTAAAACCCATCGAGAGGCTCCGGATGCAGATCCCAGCACGAAGCCAGGAGAGGGGTTCTGGGGAAGATGTTGGGAAGCCTTACATTCGGTGTTCCCGAGGAAAACGAATTGGTCCAAAATTATGGAAACTACACAAAGAAAGGAGGAGGATATTGAGGATTATGTAGAAAGAGTGCGAGAGATCATGAACCAATGTTCAGGCATGGAAATGGAGGAGGTAGAAGCTCCTATGATCAGCGCCGTGGTAAACGGGCTACGACCCGAACTCAGAGATCCCTTTAAACTAGTTTGTCTCGGATGGCGACAGGAATCGCTATCCAAGGTTGTATCTATGTTAAAGGTCATACAAGAGCGAAATAGAGAATCTAAAAGCAAGGTCACCATGTTTGTAGGACAAGCAGCTCCAATAACACCCACCCCAGCGACACCGTCCTACGGCCCCCCCCAGGGTAGAGGAAGAGGACGAGCCAGAGGAGGATATTACAGGGGAAGAGGGAGAGGAGGTGCAGGGCAGGAACAATATGATACCTGTCACAATTGTGGTCAGATTGGACACTGGGCTAGAACTTGCCGGGCAAAACAGCAACAACCAAATCATGATTGGACTCAACAGGCAGGTAATAGAGCACACCCTCCCCCTTCAGAACCCAACCCGTATGCGACCCAAGTCCAGGTACATGCTAGACCTCAGACTAATTTCTCTGTGCAAGATCCATTTGGATCACAGAATCAAAAGCAATTCGGCCAACCACCAAATTGCCCGTATAATGATCAATGACGCCCAATCCCTGCGAGTGCTGCGAACAAACAGCTACCCGTCGTTTTGTTAAATGCCATAGGAGAACCTGAAGTAAAAATACGAATACAAGGAAAGGATATTCAATTCCTAGTGGATACTGGTGCCACCTATTCGGTCCTTTCAAGGGAAGATACGAGGGGAATTCCCACTTCCACTAGTCAAACCTCAGTGATTGGACTATCTGGACACGCACAGCAAATGTTTTTCTCCAACCCTATCAATGTACAATTAGAGGATTACGAAGATAGTCATTCATTCCTACTGTCTAAGGAGGTTCCAGTGAATCTGTGTGGACGTGACCTGTTATGTAAAATGAATGCCACGATCCTCTGTTCCCCAGCTGGTCTGGAGGTTCGAGTCCCCATAGATAAATGTGGCGCATATCCACTACTTCAACCCACAACTCCCATATTGTATGCCTGGAAAAATTTGGACCCCACACTAAGCAAAACCCTATCCTATTTGGTTGGTTCATATTGGTGTGTAACAAGGTTAATCACAGACTACCTCAAATCTCAAACCTTGGGCAAGTGGTACGAAACATTACACTGCACAGCATATTGTGACAACACGGGATCAGACGCTACAGCACAAATCTTTTATCAACCATTCCTGCACCAGAAACATCAATTGATGATCGAAAAAATCTTTATCGGACCCGAAGGGATAGCGGCAGGGGTTGAATTATCCTCCCACAGTCAGAGCTTGTTTAGGGTTAAAGGGAGCGTTCCACACTGCACCCTTGCGGTTGCAGGCACACATAAACCCCAGGATTTAGAACAAATGGTTAAAAGAATGCAAGGATCCCCAGTACAAGAGGAATGGCACACACGTAATGGAACTTTGGGGCAACATGAAAGGGGGGGAGGCTATTCTGTCACGTTGAATGGGAAAATATACTTCGATGCTGTCTTAGAAGAAAGGATGCTCTCAGCCACTAGCTTCCCAGTACGACAAAGCACAGCAGAGCTTCTTGCTAAAGTTCCAGAACAACTATGGTCGACACACGCTAATGAAGTAGGAAGGATGCTCACCGCACAACCCTATAAGGTAGCGATCAATTCAACCGCCCCGCTCCCCAAGAAGCCTCAATACCCCTTGTCCCCAGCCGCAGAACAAGGTATTGAGCCAGTCATTAAGTCCCTGCTGGCCCAGGGAGTAATCGTTCCAACTAGAAGTCCATGTAACACACCGATCTTTCCGGTGCAGAAGCCCAATAGTGACAAATGGAGATTTGTCCAAGACCTACGAGCCGTGAATCATTCGGTATTCCCAACTTATCCAGTGGTACCCAACCCGGCAATTATACTTGCCAGTATTCCGGCATCATCAACGTATTACACAGTAGTTGATCTGTGTTCAGCATTTTTCTCAATACCCATTCACCCAGAGTCCCAATTCCTGTTTGCCTTCACGTATAAAGGACGCCAATATACGTGGACAAGACTCCCGCAGGGATTTACCGAGAGCCCTACCATATTCTCACAATGCCTAAAGAGGGATCTGGAAGATGTAATTTTACCAGCAGGTTCTACACTTGTGCAGTATGTTGACGACTTATTGCTCGCCTCACCCTCCAAATTGGCCTGCGAAGCGGACTCCCTTGTGTTATTAAAAGCTCTGGCCTCGAAAGGACACAAGGTGTCAAAGGCAAAGTTACAATTTGTCTCAGAAAAGGTTCGGTATCTAGGGCACGAATTGGTCAGAGATACGAGACAATTGACACAAGACCGAGTAAAAGCAATCTGCTCTGCCCCACTACCAGTAACCAAGAGAGAAATGAAACACCTCCTCGGCATGACAGGATACTGCCGGCAATGGGTTACGAGTTATTCCGAGATTGTTAGACCACTGTTAGACATGTCCATGCCCGCACTACCAGAGAAGTTGATTTGGAATGAGGTATCCCGGAATGCTTTTCAGAACCTTAAACAGTCCCTCACTTCAGCACCCGCCTTGGGATTACCAGATTACACTAAGCTATTCAACTTATTTGTGCATCACAAGTTGGGTTTTGCACAATCTGTTTTGACTGTTACATGGGGACAGGCAGCGACCGGTAGCTTATTTCAGTACCCAACTAGACCCAGTGGCACGCGGACTACCAGGATGTCTTCCTTCGTTATTATGCTATGCAACAGGCTCAGACAATAACTCTAAATCATCAGACCATTTTGTATATCCCACACTCTGTCGAGATTTTACTTACTAAATGTGCCACCCAACACCTAACCTCTGCAAGAACCACTAAATACGAGGTCGAACTGTTATCAAATCCGAACCTTGTCATCAAAAGATGTACTACCTTAAATCCAGCCACTCTACTCCCCACGGAAGACGACGGCGAACCCCATTCATGTGAAATGGTAACCGAATTAGTGACTAAACCACGTATCAATTTAACAGATGTACCAATGTGTAACCCTGATCTAGTGTACTATGTTGACGGATCAGCCTTACGAAATGATAGGGGCCAACCTAGAGCGGCTTATGCAATTGTAACTCAGTTTAATGTTGTCGAAACAGCCTCTCTTCCAGACTCCTTTTCAGCCCAACAAGCCGAATTGTTTGCGTTAACTCGAGCCTGTATTCTGGCTGAAGGACACACAGTTAATATCTACACTGACTCCAGGTATGCTTTTGGGGTATCACATGACTATGGACAAATTTGGAAGATTCGCGGGTACCTGACTTCTTCAGGAACCCCTATCAAAAATGCAGAACAAGTGGAAAATCTCCTGCGAGCCATTCAATGCCCTTTGAAACTTGCCATTATCAAATGCCAAGCACATACAGGCCAGTCGAATGAGGTGGCACTTGGGAATGCCAGAGCTGATAATGCAGCTAAGTCAGCAGCTCTGTCGAAAAGGGGGATGCAGGTGTCATTGTTCCCACTAAGGAAAAATAATTGCTCAGACCCGCTACCCACTATTAATGACGTGCTGGCCTTTCAGACACAGGCCAGTACGGAGGAGGTGGTGACCTGGACGAAGGATCAATGTTATAAAAATCCAGAAGGAATATGGGTTCACCATGACGGCCGCGTGGTGGCCCCTAGATCCTTACTTCCATGGATTGCCCGATGTGTTCATACATTCACACATGCAGGCAAAGGGGGATTGGCAGATTATATTTTGGCAACTTGGTATGCACCAGGTATTTCGGCAATTGCAAAACAAATCTGTGAAAATTGTGTTACCTGTCAGACAATGAATCCGGGTAAGACGGAAAAAGTAGAATCTGCCTCCCACCCAAATCCAGTCGGGCCTTTTGTACATTTACAAATGGATTTTATTGAATTACCTATGAGTATGGGATTCAAGTATGTATTAGTTATTGTAGATGTGTTCTCTAGATGGATTGAAGCCTTTCCATGTAAAAAGGCCGATGCCACTACTGTTGCTAAATGTTTGTTAAAAGAAATTGTACCGCGCTTCGGAATCCCTGCTAAGCTTTCCAGTGATAACGGGTCACATTTCACGGGAACTGTCATAAGAGAAATGTGTAAAGCTTTACAGATTAATCAACGTTTTCATTGCAGTTATCATCCACAATCAGCTGGACTTGTTGAAAGATATAATGGAATGCTTAAAAATAAGCTGGCAAAACTATGCAATGACACTGGACTGAAATGGACAGAACTGCTGCCCTTAGCTTTGATGGTAATGCGATCTGCAACCAACAGAACAACAGGCCTGTCACCGCATGAGATAGTTATGGGACGTCCCCAACGACTACCTTTTACAGCACCATTTACTGCAAAACAGATGGACATCCACAAAATGGAGGAAAATATGTTGAATTATTGTATTGCACTAACCAAATGTATTTCCAGCTTTCATTCACAGGTAAAGGAAGCCCAGGTCAAGCCAGCAGAAGGGAAGTGTCATAACCTGGAGCCAGGGGAATTCGTTTACATCAAGATTTTTAAAAGGAAAAGCAGTCTACAGCCAAGATTTGAAGGACCATACCAGGTCTTGCTGGCGACCAATACTGCAATCAAGGTAAAGGAAAGACCAAAATGGATCCACGCATCCCATTGCAAACGGGCACCCGACCAGGAGGAAGGGACGAAAGAATCAGAGGATCAGAAAAAGGAAGACTGAATAAGGAACTGTATGGACTATGGGGACTGATGGTGCTGGGCTTGACAGGGTTTTACTTCACATTATTGATTACACCAGGGGTACAGACCTGCCACCGAAGGGAATTGCACGTAAACGTATTTATGGCTCTGAGTCATAGGTATGCTCAAGAAAGAAACTTGTCGAGTTGTTGGATATGTTCCCATGTACCTGTCCACTCCAGGGAGGGTATTCCCCTGAGATCTGTCCCCTTTAACGAATCAGAAATGGTAGAATGGTTGACAGTGCAAAACAGGACAAAACTAACTAAGGGGCCAGAAACGAAGGAGCAAACAGAATGGAGGTCGGCAGGGTATAAACTTACAGCCTTCCAGGGATAGTACCAGCCCAATTATGATAACCATCAGCCTCCCTTCCTAAGCATTACTCCCAGAATAAGAAATCCTGAAGGTATAATATGCCTAGTGAGTAATGAAACTAAAGGACCAGAAATGGGACGCAGCAAGTGTTCCCAAATGATTAAATGGCAAGCCACAACTAATCCCACTGAGAAAGATAGCAACCGTTGGCTGGACAACGGTCCATAACAAAGCCCCAGGTAAAGGGTGGGAAGGTGAGACCACTCGAGTAGGGATGGTGCGAAAGGACCAGGAGCTGACGCCCTATAATTGCACCTACTTTATTTGTGGCCATAAAGCCTACCCATGGTTACCAGCCAACTGGACAGGGTCCTGTTACTTAGGATATGTGGTACCCCTTATCAGATCAGTAAGGACTCTAAGGGAGGCCTATGGAAGCCACAGATTTAAACGGGATTTGACGTGGCTAAACGGAATATTCAAGGTAATGGTGCCACCCTATGGAATAGCATCGACCGAATGGCAGTTACGGGAACTGGCTAACTTAGTCGAATCAGTAGCCAACGCAACTTCCCAAGCCTTTGAAGGGATAAATGCCGAAATGGTAGCTATTCGAACAGTGGCTCTCCAAAATCATATGGCCTTAGATTATCTCCTAGCCAAGGAGGGAGGAACATGCGCATTAATAGGTGAAGAATGCTGTACGTATATCCCAGATAAATCAGAAGATATCGGCAGTCTAGCTGAAAACATCAGGAAAAAGGTAATAGAGTATAAACAGACAGTTGGCCAGGACGGTATCACTTTGTGGGGTTGGGCATCAGGATGGTTGGGAGCCCTGGGGAAATCTGTGGTACAGGGTTTGATCATATTCCTGCTGATAGTCTTCGCCCTGTATCTATTATTTGTCGTCATTAAGTGTTGCTGTGCCAGGGTGGGAGAAACCATGTTACCTACCGAGACCACAGCTAGAGTTATGGTAGCAACAACTGCTGAAGGCTCTTGTGTGGAAATGGAAATGGAGAGACTGTACAAGATCAGAATGGATTGAGTTGTCCTTGTGAAGGACAAAATAGGGGAATGTGGAAAGTATTTTTATCTAAGCTGATACAATACGGTATTTGTGTGCCTTTTGATTAAAATGGAGTCCTGGCCCTTCCAGAACTTTCTGCATTTTAGCAGTCAGCTTGCATAAACAGCTAAACCTGCTGTTAGATGGCTGATGGCCATCAGACAGCTAGGAGACAAGTCATGCTGAGACAAGTAACCCCCATGGTGCTCTCCTATTGTCTACACTACAGGAGTTCCATGTCACCCCACCCTTATCTTCTAGCCATTATCTCTTTCCGAGACCTCATCCATTTGATGCAAACAGATAAACTGACCAGGAAATTGGAACAATCCTGACACAATACAAGACAGGTGATAGCCCATTACCTATGACTCATGGAGTAATGGCCGTTTGGCTTCCTGATTACCCTGACAAAAGGAAATATTTGTAAACCATGTCAGGACCAGGATATAGTAATTAACTCTCTTTATTTGTATTCACTGACTGTGAGACAGAGCAATACACAGGGAGAGGCCAGAACTTTGGTTTTACTGTATAAATATCTTGTTAAACTGAACCATTTTGGAGGTGTTCACTTAGCCCTTGACTGAGTGTGACCTACCCCTTGCGAGCAAGTAAATTAAAAAGGAAACTTCTACCGGAGCTGTAAGTGTCGGAGTCATTCTTTTCGGAGGTCGAGATTTCGACAAGTACACGGACGACGCTTGCGTCTGCGCACATTCAGAGACTGAACTCCAAGTCATAGTCAACACCTTCACTGAGGCGTATGAAAGCATGGGCCTTACAATAAACATCCGTAAGACAAAAGTCCTCCACCAACCTGACCCCGCCACACAGCACTGCGCCCTAGTCATCAAGATCCACGGCGTGGCCCTGGACAACGTGCACCACTTTCCATACCTCGGGAGCCTATTATCGGCAAGGGCAGACATCGACAACGAGATTCAACACCGCCTCCAGTGCGCCAGCGCAGGCCTCCTGAGGAAAAGAGTGTTCGAAGATCAGGCCCTCAGATCTGCCACCAAGCTCATGGTCTACAGGACTGTAGTGATATCCGCCCTCCTGTATGGCTCAAGAGACATGAACCATATATAGTAGACACCTCAAATCACTGGAGAAATACTAGAAAATACACTGGGAGGACTGAAGCACCAATGTTAGCGTCCTCGATCAGGCCAAAATCCCCGGCATCGAAGCATTGACCACACTCGACCAGCTCTGTTGGGCAGGCCACATTGTTTGCATGTGTGATATCTTCAGAGAAGCACACAACACACAAACCTGTAAGATGGCTGCTGGTCCGGAATCTTCTGACCTGTTGGTCAGGTGACCTGCTCTTTATTAAACAGCACTAGTTGCAGTAACACAGGCATCCACAGTGTGGAGCTACAGACATTACAGTATGCCTGTCACAAGACTCCCAAAGCAAACGCTCTATTCAGAACTCCTACACGGCAAATGAGCCCAAGGTGGGCAGAGGAGATGTTTCAAGAACACCCTCAAAGCCTCCTTGATAAAATGGAACACCCTCAAAGCCTCCTTGATAAAATGCAACATCCCCACCGACACCTGGGAGTCTCTAGCCAAAGACCGCACTAAGTGGAGGAGGAGCATCCGGGAGGGCGCTGAGCACCTCGAGTCTCGTCGCCGAGAGCATGCAGAAACCAAGCGCAGACAGCGGAAGGAGCATGCGGCAAACCAGTCCCATCCACCCTTTCCTTCAACCACTGTCTGTCCCACCTGTGACAGAGGCGGCAATTCCCATATGGGACTGTTCAGTCACCTAAGAACTCATTTTTAGAGTGGAAGCAAGTCTTCCTTGATTTCGTGGGACTGCCAATGATGCTGACAACCCCAGCCGTGTGTGCACTCTGCCCATTCCCACCCGAATATTGTAAGTGGGGCCCTTTGCATATTTAATCCACCTCCAGCCTGCTTGAGGCGTTCAGGCTTCTCGCCCATTCACAGGCCCAACTGGATATTGTGGGTGTCGGGCAGCCAAGGTATGCCCCTGATGTATAATGGGCGGCCGTACTACTTTCAGCTGGTTGTAAATTGCCCCGCTTGTAATCAAAGGGAGGGAATAGTCACAACCAAAGCCCCAAAGTTGGGGCCAAGCTCCCTGGTCGCTGAAAGTCCTTTAGGGAAGTGATTAATCTTCATATGTGATTTAAAACAATGAAATGTTGGGATATGGGCGTCGCTGGCAAGGCCTGCATTTAGTGCCTATCCCTAGGGCCTTCTCCTTGAACCGCTGCAGTCCGTGTTCTTCTGTGTGTTGGGTTTAATACGACTGACTGTCTTGCTGGGCCACTTCAGAGGGCAGTTAAGAGTCAACCTCATTGATGTAGGACTGGAGTCACATATAGGCCCAGACTGGGTAAGGACGGGAGGTGTCCTTCACTAAAGCATGTTCGTGAACCAGTTGGAATTTTACGGTTGGCTGATCATACGTCCCGTTTGCTGGGAACAGTCCCCAGATGACGTACTGTGTCCCCGGCAAATAATGCCCCCGGAAGATTTCCCCATTCACAAAATCCGACCCCGACGTGTACACCTGGGCCGTGAGTTTACCCCCGGGCCGTGAGTTTACCCCCTGGGCCGTGAGTTTTACCCCCTTGTTTTTAGGAATAAATACATAGATACGAATATGAGGGACAAACGGCCTCACTGCAGAGCTTTGGCAAACAGCTTTCTACCCCTCTCCTGATAAGTCAACAAGAACAACAGCTTGTATTTATATAGCGCCTGTAACAGAGTACAATTTTCAATGCGCTTCACAGGAGTGATTATCAGACAAAATTTGACATTGAGCCACATAAGGAGAAATTATGGCAGAAGAGGTGGGTTTTAAAGAGCGTCTTAAAGGAAGAGAGAGAGGTCGAGAGACGGAGAGGTTTAGCAGGGGAATTCCTGTTCTTTGGGCCGAGGCAGCAGTTGGCCTGGTCGCCAATAGTGGAGCGATTGAAATTGGGGATGGTCAAGAGCCAGAATTTCAGGAGTGCAGACATCTCGGGCGGGGGAAGTAGGTTGGGGGGGGGTGGGTAGGGGCGCGCTGGAGGGGATTACGGAGATAGTGGGGGGCGAGGCCATGGAGGGATTTGAAAACAAGGATTAGAATTTTAAAATCGTGGCGTTGCTTATCCGGGAGCTAATGTAGGTCAGCGAGCACAGGTCCAGGTCCCCAGCCACCAGAAAGACTTCTCTACCTTGTCCAAGTTGAGTCTAGACAGTGAGGCAGTGGGCTATTTGACAGTAGAATGCATTGTAACCAATCCCAATCCTGTTCCTCACCCGACGCCCACAGAGGCTCACTTTCGAAAGAAAGAAGAACATTTATATATTCACACAAGGGTGGCAGCTCGGAGAGCAGTTGTGCACTGGATTTGCTCACTACTGTGCACAGACTGACTGGTTTCTCACAGTCACGTTGGTTAGATACAGGGACAATTTGATGCATATAGTGTTGTTGATGGGATGTCTTGCTTTTGACCAGACCAACACAGTGTCAGTCTGTTGCCAGGCACCCTTGTGCAGTGATGAGCTTTGAATAGTCTAAGGCGTAACCTTTCCTGTGCAGTCTCTCTGGGCCACCGAGCACTCACAAACTGACATGGAGTTGTGTATTTGCATGGAGGCACTGAAGCATGAGGAGATATGGAGGTGGGGTGGGTCCCTGGTCTGTATTCAGCCGTCCGTGGGCTAGACCAGGGGAGAAAATATCAGCTACAGTTCCTGCTCTTAATCCCGATCTGTAGATTGACTGATAGAGTGTCAGCAGGTTCAGCGTGGGGGTTGGGGGTGTGGAGATGAAGGGATAATAGTTTAGGGGCTGAGTTACAGGGAGCGAGTTTCGTCCTCCACCCGAAGCAGGCATCGGGAGGCCTGAACCATTCTCGGGTCGGAGCCGGGTTTGAATGGCATTTGGGGGAGGGTGAGACATCGGCCTGTTCTCAATCGGAGGGGGGAGGGGGGAGACGATTCCTGAGGGCGGGGGGGGGACAGGCCACAGTATTTTACGGGGGTGAGGTGGAGCCGATTCCCGAGGTGTGAGGGTAGGGGGGAAAACAGGCCGTATTTTATGGGGGTGGGGTGGAGCCGATTCCCGAGGTGTGGTGGGGGGGCGGAGAACAGGCCGTATTTTACGAGGGTGGGGTACGAGATTTTTGGGGCTTCTCCTCAGCGGACACCCGTGGTCCCTTTAAGGAACGTTGGTGAGGCCGCTGAGCGCCCGATACAAATGGTCAGAACCCCAGCTGTGTGCACTCTGCTCATTCCCACCCGAATATTGTAAGTGGGGCCATACATCCCCGCTGGACCCAGGTTTGCATATTGAATCCACCTCCGGCCTGCTTGAGGCTTTCAGGCTTCTCGCCCATTCACAGGCCCAGCTGGATATTGTGGGTGTCGGGCAGCCCAGGTATCCCCCTGATGTATAACGGGCGGCCGAACAACTTTCAGGTGGTTGTAAATTGCCCTGCTTGTAATTAAAGGGAGGGAATAGTCACAACCAAAGCCCCAAAGTCGGGGCCGAGCTCCCTGGTCGCTGAAAGTCCTTTAGGAAAATGATCAATCTTCATGTGTGATTTAAAACAATGAAAGTCGGGATGTCGGCGTCGCTGGCAAGACCTGCATTTAGTGCCTATCCCGAGGGCCTTCTCCTTGAACCGCTGCAGTCCGTGTTCTGTTGGGTTTAATACGACTGGCTGTCTTGCTCAGACTCTTCAGAGGGCAGTTAAGAGTCAACCTCGTTGATGTTGGACTGGAGTCACATATAGGCCCAGACCGGGTAAGGATGGCAGGTTTCCTTCACTAAAGCATGTTAGTGAACCAGTTGGAATTTTACGGTAGGGTGATCATATGTCCCGTTTGCTGGGGACAGTCCTCGGATGACGTACTGTGTTTCCGGCAAATAATGCCCCCGGAAGATTCCCCCGTTCACAAAACCCGACCTCGAAGTGTACACCTGGGCCGTGCGTTTACCCCCTGGGCCGTGAGTTAACCCCCCTTGGGCCGTGAGCTTACCCCCCCCCGGGCAGTGAGTTTATCCCCCCTCCCCCCCCAGGCAGTGAGTTTGATTGGGCGGCCTAAACAATTCGGGGGTTTGGGGGGCGTGGGCCAAGGGAGGAGGGGTTGAAGGAAGCCTTTGTAAAGGTGGAGGTTCCTGGTCTTAAAGTCGCACTGCTCTGAAAGCTGTACCACTAGTGGGCAATTTGAATCTGTGGATCAGAAAGGAACCAGGAAGAGAAAAGCCTGAAGCTTGTCAGTGTAAATGTAATTCTGACAGAGATTAGCCACGGGGTTGGGGGATGGCTAAGACCTGTCTGATGGTTAAGCAGCCCGGGCCATGTGGATAAAGTCACACAGGCAGTGAGTGGGACCTCCCTAACCCCAGGACTCCTCTCCAACACAGGATGTTTAATAAAAAGAAAAAGAAAGAAAGCTTGCATATATATCATAGAATCAAAGAAATTTACAGCATGGAAGGAGGCCATTTTGGCACATCGTTTCTATGCCGGCCGACCAAGAGCTGACCAGCCTATTCCCACTTTCCAACTCTTGGTCCTAAGCCCTGTAGGTTGTTGCACTTCAAGTGCTTATCCAGGTACTTTTTAAATGTGCTGAAGGTTACTGCTCTACCACCCTTTCAGGCAGTGAGTTCCAGATCCCCACCACCCTCTGGGTGAAACAATTTCCTCTCAAATCCCCTCTAAACCTCCTACCAATCTATGCCCCCTGGTTGTTGACCCCTCCTTCCTATCCACTCTATCTAGGCCCCTCATAATTTTATACACTTCAATAAGGTCACCCTTAGCCTCCTCCGTTCCAAAGAAAACAACCCCAGCCTATTCAATCTTTCCTCATCGCTAAAATTCTCCAGTCCAGGCAACATCCTCATAAATCTCCTCTGTGCCCTCTCCAGTGCAATCACATCTTTCCTGTAATGTGGTGACCAGAACTTCACACGGTACTCTAGCTGCGGCCTAACTAATGTTTTATACAGTTCAAGCATAACCCCTCTGCCCTTACATTCTATGCCTTCTTAACCACCTTATCTACCTGGCCTGCTACCTTCAGGGATCTGTGGACATGCACTCCAAGGTCCCTTTGTTCCTCTGCACTTCTCAGTGTCCTACTATTTAGGATGATTTTTTTTTAAATTCATTCACGGGATGTGGGCTTTGCTGGCAAGGCGAGCATTTATTTCCTATCCCTAGGTGCCCTCGAGAAGGTGGTTGCCTTCTTGAATACAACTGAGTGCCTTGCTAGGCTATTTCAGAAATTGCTTTCTGGAGCAAATAAGGCATCACTACTTGCTTCTACATCTATCTATAGCTGATTAATGTAGGTTGCTGATGTCCCCAGTGATATCCTGCAGTAAAACTGAGATGTAATTTTGGGTAATTTTGAAAACAATTGGGAGAGGTATATCAATATCACCCATTTTTCACCATCAGTCAAAGCCAAAATTATCCCCCTTAACTTTTACATCTAAGTTTTATAGTATAGTCGTGACCTGAACAGCCACTGGCAGTGCAGTTTCCAGAGTTTGCCTGCAGGTCAGCGTTGCTCTTTCATTGGTTGGAATTTTTACATTGTAGAGAGTGCGGGTTCACGAGTGGGTCATCAGTTAAAAGCATTAAAGTCCAGCCCAATGTATTTGAGGTTAAGGACTCAATAGCAAACAGAGTACTGTCATACAAATGAGTTAAGCTATTGTACACTAACATTAGAATCATATTACAGAATAATAGAAATTTACAGCACGGAAGGAGGCTATTTCGGTCAATCTTGTCCCCGCCGGCCGACAAAGTGCACATCCAGGTACTTTTTAAATTTGATGAGGGATCTGCCTCCAACACCCTTTCAGGCAGTGAGTTCTAGACTCCCACCATCCTCTAGGTGAAGAATCTCCCCTCAAATCTCCTCTAAACCTCCTACTTTAAACCTGTGTCCCCGGTTGTTGACTCCCCTGCTAAGGGAAACAGATCCTTCCTATCCACTATGTTAACGTTCAGAATAATTCCACGAGACTGTGTTGTAAGCTCAAACTATTGTGACCTTGGTCCAAAGTGAGGCAGCAGCGTGGTGGACTGCCTTTTATACCTGCTTGCTCCAGGGTACACAGGTGACCCATAGGTCTCCCACAGGTGTGCCCCCTAGTGGCAAGTCTTACACGTAGGTGAGGTTCACATAAATAACACGATCAAGGCCCCTCATAATTTTATATACCTCAAAAAGATCTCTTCTCAGCCTCCTCTGGTCCAAAGAAAATAAACCCATCCTTTCCAATCTTTCCTCATAGCGAACATTCTCCAGTCCAGGCATTATCCTCGTAAATCTCCTCTATACCCTTTCGAGTGCAATTGCATCTTCCCTGTAATGTGGACCTCGCCAGGGCGAAGGAGTGGCGAGAGACTGTGGAGGGATATGATCGGGGCCCAGGGGAGGCATGAGTTCGGGGCCAGGGGCACAGGGGCAGCACGGGCCAGCCCACACTGCGATATGTGTACACACTAGGTCCGTGCAGCAGAGTTGGTCTCCAGTCATCTCAGGTAATCCTTGCCACTGGACCAAGACCTACCTCTGTCAAGCCCGTGTGGTGGCTGGTGTGCAACATGTTAAAAAAATTCACGCATAGGCATCTTCCACCCTTCAGGATGTAGTTCGGGTCCTTCATTGAAACACTTGTGAACTCATCCATTTTTGGCGTGATAGCAAGTCATCCTCGTTTCGAAGGACCGCCTATGATGATGACTATTTATTGTGTATTCCCTTGCCTTGTTATCCTTCCCCAAATGCATTACCTCACACTTCTCAGGATTGAATTCAATTTGCCACTGTTCTGCCCACCTGACCAGTCCATTGATATTTACCATCAGTCTATGGCTGTCTTCTTCATTATCAACCACATGGCCAATTTTTGTATCATCTGCAAACTTTAATCATACCTCCTACTAGTCTAAATCATTGATATATCGCACCTTTCATGACCTCAGGACGTTCCAAAGTGTTTTACTGTCAATTAAATACATTTGAAGAGCAATCACTGTTGTAATGTAGGAAACGTGGCAACAAAGTGCGCAGCAAGCTCCCACAAGCAGCAATGTGATAATGACCACGTTATCTGTTTTGGCGCTGTAGTTTGAGGGATATATGTTGGCTAAGACTCCCATGCCCTTCTTTGAAATAGTGCCATATGATCTTTTACGCCCACCTGAAAGAGCAGACGGGGCCTCGGTTTAACATCTCATCCAAAAGCTGGTACCTCCGACAGTGCAGCGGAATACTGCACTGGAGTGTCAGCCTGGATTACGTGCTCGGGTCCCTGGAGTTGGACTTGAACCCACGAACACTGGAGTGTAGATCGAAGACAAAGGGCCATGATTTGGGGAGGAGCATGAGATACACAAAGAGGGAGATCAGAAGAAATAATTTAATGCCGAATTATTAGAAGGTGCCAGAAGTGATTGCAGCATTCAATAATGTACTTGGATAATTAACAAAAGGACATAGAGACAGCGTGCTGTGTGTAAATTGGCTGCTCCATAAAACCAGTGACTGCACTACTGTCAGCTGTGGCTCAGTGGGAGCATTCGTTCGGTGGGAGGGGCTCGGAGTGAGTACACTCGGTGGGAGGAGCCAGGAGTGAGCACACTCGGTGGGAGGAGCCAGGAGTGAGCACTCTCTCAGTGGGAAGGGCTAGGAGTGCGCACTCTCTCGGTGGGAAGGGCTAGGAGTGCGCACTCTCTCGGTGGGAGGGGCTAGGAGTGAGTACGATCTCGGTGGGAGGGGCCAGGAGTGAGCACACTCGGTGGGAGGGACCAGGAGTGAGTATGCTCTAGGTGTGAGGGGCCAGAAGTGAGCACGCTCTCGGTGGGAGGGGCCAGGAGTGAGCACTCTCTCAGTTGAAGGGGCCAGGAGTGAGCAAGCTCTCGGTTGGAGGGGCTATGAGTGAACACGCTCTCGTGGGAGGGGCCAGGAGTGAGCACTCTCTCGGTGGAAGGGGCCAGGAGTGAGCAAGCTCTCGGTTGGAGGGGCTACGAGTGAACACGCTCTCGTGGGAGGGGCCAGGAGTGAGCACTCTCTCGGTGGAAGGGGCCAGGAGTGAGCAAGCTCTCGGTTGGAGGGACTACGAGTGAACACGCTCTCGTGGGAGGGGCCAGGAGTGAGCACTCCCTCGGTGGAAGGGGCCAGGAGTGAGCAAGCTCTCGGTGGTAGGGGCTAGGAGTAAACACGCTCTCGTGGGAGTGGCTAGGAGTGAACACTCACTCGGTAGGAGGGTCTAGGAGTGAGCACTCTCTCGATGGGAGGGGCCAGAAGTGAGTATGTTCTCGGTGGGAGGGGCCAGGAGTGAGCACTCTCTCGGTGGGAGGGGCTAGGAGTGAACACTCTCGGTGAGAGGGGCGAAGAGTAAGCACTCTCGATGGGAGGGGCTAGGAGTGAGCAGGTTCATGGTGGGTGGGGCTAGGAGTGAGCACGCTCTCGGTGGGAGGGGCCAGGAGTGTGCACTTTCTCGGTGGGAGGGGCTAAGAGTAAACACTCTCTCGGTGGGAGGGGCTAGGAGTGAGCAGGCTCACAGTGGGTGGGGCCAGGAGAGCAGGCTCTCGGTGGGAGGGGCCAGGAGTGAGCAAGCTCTCGGTGGGAGGGGCTAGGAGTGAGCACGCTCCTGGTGGGAGTGGCTAGGAGTGAGCAAGTGGTGCTGGTTGTTTGATTATTGCTGGGCGTTGGAGTGAGTTTGTAAAAAGTGGTGGTGGGTTTTTGGGTTGTTTTTTAAGGGTCCATGGACAGCTAGATGGCTACTGATGGGCATCGAGTGCCAGGCCCCTTAGAGGACAATGTTCCCAGAATTAACTGTGCAGGCAGCTATTAACGATTATGATATAATTGGGATTACGGAGACATGGCTCCAGGGTGACCAAGGCTGGGAAGTTAACATCCAGGGGTCTTCAACATTCAGGAAGGATAGACAGAAAGGAAAAGGAGGCGGGGTGGCATTGCTGGTAAAAGAGGAAATTAACACAATAGGAAGAAAGGACATTCGTTTGGATGATGTGGAATCTGTACAGGTAGAGCTGCGGAATACCAAAGAGCAGAAAACGCAAGTGAGAGTTGTGTACAGACCACCAAACATAGTAGTGAGGTTGGGGATGCATCAAACAAGAAATTAGGGATGTGTGCAATAAAGGTACAGCAGTTATCATGAGTGACTTTAATCTACATATAGATTGGGTTAACCAAGTTGGTAGCAATGCGGTGGAGGAGGATTTCCTGGAGTGTATTAGGGATGGCTTTCGAGACCAATATGTCGAGGAACCAACTAGAGAGCTGGCCATCCTAGACTGGGTGTTGTGTAATGAGAGAGGACTAATTAGCAATCTTGTTGTGCGAGATCCCCTGGGGAAGAGTGACCATAATATGGTAGAATTCTTTTTTAGGATGGAGAGTGACAGTGTTAATTCAGAGACTAGGGTCCTAAACTTAAGGAAAGGTAACTTTGATGGTATGAGACCTGAATTGGCTTGGATAGACTGGCAAATGATACTTAAAGGGTTAACAGTGGATAGGCAATGGCAGACATTTATAGATTACATGGATGAACTTCAACAATTGTACATCCCTTTCTGGAGTAAAAATAAAAAGGGGAAGGTGGCTCAACCGTGGCTAACAAGGGAAATTAGGGATAGTGTTAAATCCAAGGAAGAGGTATGTAAATTGGCGAGCAAAAGCAGCAAACCTGAGGACTGGTAGAAATTTAGAATTCAGCAGAGGAGGACAAAGGGTTTAACTAGGAGGGGGAAAATAAAGTATGAGAGGAAGCTTGCAGGGAACATATAAACTGACTGCAAAAGCTTCTATAGATATGTGAAGAGAAAAAGATTAGTAAAGACCAACATAGGTCCTTTGCAGGTGAATTTATAATGGGGAACAAAGAAATGGCAGACCGATTGAACAAATACTTTGGATCTGTCTTCACTAAGGAAGACAAAAATAACCTTCCGGAAATACTAGGGGACCGAGGGTCTAGCGAAAAGAAGGAACTGAAGGAAATCCTTATTAGTCAGGAAATTATGTTAGGGAAATTGATGGGATTCAAGGCCAATAAATCACCAGGGCCTGATAGGCTGCATCCCAGAGTACTTAAGGAAGTGGCCATAGAAATAGTGAATGCATTGGTAATCATTTTCCAACATTCTACTGACTCTGGATCAGTTCCTATGGACTGGATGGTAGCTAATGTAACACCACTTTTTTTTTTAAAAAGGAGGGAGAGAGAAAACGGGGAATTATAGATCGGTTAGCCTGACATCGGTGGTGGGGAAAATGTTGAATCAATTATTAAAGATGAAATAGCAGCACATTTGGAAAGCGGTGACAGGATCGGTCCAAGTCAGCATGGATTTATGAAAGGGAAATCATGCTTGACAAATCTTCCAGATTTTTTTGAGGATGTAACTACTAGATGGACAAGAGAGAACCAGTGGATATGCTGTATTTGGACTCTCAAAAGTCTGTTGACAAGGTCCCACACAAGGGATTAGTGTGCAAAATTAAGGCACAGGGTATTGGAGGTAATGTATTGATGTGGATAGAGAACTGGTTGGCAGAGAGTCGGAATAAACTGATCCTTTTCAGAATGGCAGGCAGTGACTAGTGGGGTGCCGCAGGGTTCAGTGCTGGGAACCCAGTTATTTACAATATACATCAATGATTTAGATGAAGGAATTGAATGTAATATCTCCAAGATTGCAGTTGACACTAAGCTGGGTGGCAGTGTGAGCTGTGAGGAGGATGCTAAGAGACTTCAGGGTGACTTGGACAGGTTAGCTGAGTGGGCAAATGCATGGCAGATGCAGTATAATGTGGATAAATGTGAGGTTATCCACTTTGGTGGCAAAAACAGGAAGACAGAATATTATCTGAATGGTGACAGATTAGGAAAAGGAGAGGTGCAGCGAGACCTGGGTGTCATGGTACATCAGTCATTGAAATTTGGCATGCAGGTACAGCAGGCTGTGAAGAAGGCAAATGGCATGTTGGCCTTCATAGCTGGAGGATTTTAGTATAGGAGCAGGGAGGTTTTACTGCAATTGTACAGAGCCTTGGTGAGGCCTCACCTGGAATATTGTGTTCAGTCTTCGTCCCCTAATCTGAGGAAGGACGTTCTTGCTATTGAAGGAGTACAGCGAAGGTTCACCAGATTGATTCCTGGGATGGCAGGTCTGACATATGAGGAGAGATTGGATCAACTGGGCTTGTATCCACTGCAGTTTAGAAGAATGAGAGGGGATCTCATAGAAACATATAACATTCTGACGGGATTGGACAGTTTAGAGGCAGGAAGAATGTTCCCGTTGCTGGGGAGTTCCAGAACCAGGGGTCACAGTCTAAGAATAAGGGGTAAGCCATTTAGGACCGAGATGAGGAGAAACTTCTTCACTGAGAGTGGTTAACCTGTGGAATTCTCTACTGCAGAAAGTTGTTGAGGCCAGTTCGTTAGATATATTCAAAAGGGAGTTAGATATGGCCCTTACGGTCAAAGGGATCAAGGGGTATGGAGAGAAAGCAGGAAAGGGGTACTGAGGTTGAATTATCAGCTATGATCTTATTGAATGGCGGTGCAGGCTCGAAGGGCCAAATGACCTGCTCCTGCACCTAATTTCTATGTTTCTATGTTAATCAGGGGAGTAAATGTTGGGGGAAGGGAGAAGCCTCCAACTGTTCTAAGATTCTGAGCTTCTATCGGATCGTTGGAAAATTCCCAAACAGTGCGAGTTGCCTGAATTCAGTGCCAATCTGACTTGTGTCCTGTTTTCTTTGCAGTGTTTACTTGTAACACCACCTTTATCCAACAGATGTCAGTACAAGTATGGAACAAAATGCTCTCGACGTCACCAGAATATGATGGTTTGAAATAAAAATCTCGGTCCCACTTTCTCACCTGTTTATTTTCACTGGGTTCCAGCTCTCTGGGCACTGGAAGCCCTTCAGGCAAATGATCATACTTCATGTAAATGTTGGTCCCTTAGAGGACGAGACCAGGGAATTAATAATGGTGAACATGGAGATGGCAGAAACTATGAACAAATATTTTGTATCAGTCTTTACGGTAGATGACACAAACAATATCACAACAGTGGATAGTCAAGGGGCTATAGGGGGGGGAGGAACTTTACACAATCATAATCACTAAGGAGGTGGCACTCGGTAAGATAAGGGACTAAAGGCAGATAAGTCCCCTGGACCTGATGGCTTGCATCCTCGGGTCATAATAGAGATAGCAGCAAGGATAGTGGATATCCTTGGTTGTAATTTCCCAAAATTCTCTGGATTCTGGGGAGGTCCCAGCAGATTGGAAAACTGCAAATATAACTGTTAAGTATCGAATAACTCCACGAGGCTAAGTACGGTGAGCTAGTTCAGGAATGACCTTACTCCAGTTTTTTTACTCTCAAAAGTGTGGATTCAACATGGCTGCCAACATTATATACACGGCTTGCACGTGTCTGCCAGTGACCATTAGGACTCTTGACAGTCGTGCCCTCCGGTGGCAGGTAAAATCCAGTTCACATACATAACATAATTCCCCTCAAAGTCCTTGGTACAGGTTGTATTCACAAGTTGAGACAGTCCGAGGCCTTCCATTCCCTGGTTGGTCTTCTCAGTTCGAACCCAAGCTTGGGTGAGTTAGTAGGACCATTGCTGCATTGCGGAGCAGTCAGTCTGACAGGACTGTCGGGGATGATAGGTTCGTCTTCGTGAATGACACAAGGGTCAACTGATGGTTGGATGTATGTTGGTTGGTCGATGATGATGTCACCTTCAGTTTGTTCTGGGTTGTCTGTGATTCACAGTTTGGTTTGGTCGATGTGCCTCTTGCACGTTTGGCCATTTAACAGTTTGACAACAAACACCCTGTCCCCTCCTTGGCCAAAACCGTGCCAGCAACCCACTTTGGACCATGACCATAATTCAGGACAAACACAGGGCCATGATCAGCAATGTCACGTGATACGGCCGCACTATCATGGTACCATTGCTGCCGTTGCCTTCTGGTTTCGACATGATCATTGAGATCAGGATGTTCAAGGGAGAGCCTGGTTTTGAGGTCTCTCTTCATTAACAGGTCGGCAGGAGGGACCCCGGTGAGCGAGTGGGGTCTCGTCCGGTAACGGAGCAGAATGCAGGACAAGCGGGTCTGTAGGGAGCCGTGAGTCACGAGTTTTAGGCACTGCTTAATGGTTTGGACAGCCCGCTCTGCTTGACCATTAGATGTGGGTTTGAAAGGGGCAGACCTGACATACTTGATGCCATTACGGGTCACAAACTCGTGGAACACCGAACTGGTGAAACATGGTCCGTTGTCGCTGACAAGGACGTCGGGCAGGCCATGGGTGGCGAACATGTCCCTGAGGCTTTCAATAGTGGCTGTGGACGTGCAGGATGACATGGTTACGTATTCAATCCATTTGGAGTAAGAGTCCACTACCACTAAAAACATTTTAGCGAGAAAGGGGCCGGCAAAGTCTATGTGGATCCTTGACCACGGTTTGGATGGCCATGACCACAACTCTTTTAGGAGACAAAAGTAAACATTAAATCAAGTGCCCCCCGATCTGGGGGACACTCCAGACACTTTTCACCTGTCCTTTTTTAAAATAATTTTTTGTGGGGATTTTTTGTGTTTTTTTGGGGGGGGTTTTTTGGGGTCTTAAAATCACACATTTTACAAGTGCCCCCTATAAAAGGGGAGGGGGACACTAAAACCGGCAATAAAACAAATGAAACTTTAAAACATATAAAATCAAATTAACATTTGGTTGCCGGGGGTAACGATGCACTCCAATCCCTCGGCGCCCACCTCTTGCGGAAGGCCGCGAGCGGACACCACGTTCTCCATCTCCAAGGACACCCTGGCGCGGATGTACGCGCGGAAGAAAGGCAGGCAGTAAGGCTGAACGACCCCCTCGACCGCCGGTTGATGGCACCCTTGGCCGTGCCCAGGAGCAGTCCTACGAGGAGGCCCTTGGACCTACCCGCTCCCCTCCGCACAGGGTGCCCAAAGATCAGGAGTGTGGGATTGAAGTGCAGCCAGAAATTGAGGAGCAGCCCCTTTAAATAATGGAACAGGGGCTGCAAGCTCATGCATTCAATAAAAACATGGAACACGGACTCTTCCAGACCGCAGAAATTGTAGGCGGCCTGGGAGCCCGTGCACCGGCTTAAAAGTTTATTGCACGGAACTGCTCCGTGCACCATCCTCCAGGCCAAGTCCCCGATAAATAGTGGGGGCCATGACCACAACTCTTTTGTTGCAAAACAAAAATAAACGTTAAATCAAGTGCCCCCTTATTAAAGGGGGGTCACTACAAACAGCTTGCAAATGCCTTTTTTGGGTTTTTTTTTGTGTTTTCTTTTGTTTTTTTTTTGTATTTTCCTTTTTTTTTGGCACTAAAACCACAGATATATATATACAAGTGCCCCCTATAAAAGGGAAAGGGGACACTAAAATCCGGCAATTAAAACAAATTAAACTTTAAAACATATAAAATCAAATTAAAATTTGGTTGCCGGGGGTGATAATGCACTCCAGTCCCTCTGGCGCCCACCTCTCGTGGAAGGCCGCGAGCGTACCAGTGGACACCACGTGCTCCATCTCCAGGGACACCCTGGCTCGGATGTAACCGAGGAAGAGAGGCAGGCAGTCAGGCTGAACGACCCCCTCGACCGCCCGCTGCCTGGACCGGCTGATGGCACCCTTGGCCAGACCCAGGAGCAGTCCTACGAGGAGGCCCTCGGACCTACCCGCTCCCCTCCATACAGGGTGCCAAAAGATCAGGAGTGTGGGACTGAAGTGCAGCCAAAATTTCAGGAGCAGCCCCTTTAAATAGTGGAACAGGGGCTGCAACCTCGTACATTCAATAAAAACGTGGAAAACGGACTCCTCCAGACCGCAGAAATTGCAAGCGGCCTGGGAGCCCGTAAACCGGCTTAAATATTTGTTGCACGGGACTGCTCCGTGCATCACCCTCCAGGCCAAGTTCCCGATAAATAGTGGGGGCCATGACCACAGACTCAGCGGAGCCTCCACAGGTGCGTTACTCAGTTGCACAGTTGCATGCAAGAGTTGCACTGATGCACGTATGACTCCAAGTCCGAGTCAGTGCTGGGCCACCAAACGTGAGACCTGTCAATGGCCTTCATCATGACAATGCCTGGGTGGGTACTGTGTAAATCTTGCACAAAAGTTTCCCTGCCTTTTTTTGGCATAACAGACAATCAGACTGAATAGACAATTCACCTTTGCGGTGGCTATAAGGCTTAATTTCATCCTGCATTTCCCTGGGAATGGCTGACCAATTTCCATTTAGGACACACCCTTTTACACTTGACAGTACAGGATCCTGGCTGGTCCAGGTCCTAATTTGGTGAACCATGACGGGTGACCACTCGCACTCGAAGGCATCCATGACCAGCAGCAAGTCTGCGGGGTGGCGGCATTTCCACCCCGGTTGTGGGCAAAGGTAGCCGGCTAAGCGCATCAGCACAGTTTTCAGTGCCTGATCTGTGGCGGATGACATAATCATAAGCGGATAATGTCAGTGCCCATCTTTGGATGCGGGATGAGGCATTTGTGTTTATACCTTTGCTCTCAGAAAACAATAAAATGAGCGGCTTGTGGTCTGTTTCAAGCTCAAACTGAAGCCCAAACAGGTATTGGTACATTTTCCTAACCCCATATACGCATGCTAAAGCCTCTTTCTCTACCATACTATAGGCTCTTTCAGCCTTAGACAGGTTTCTGGACACGTATGTAACTGGTTGGTGTTTGCCTGATACATTGGCTTGCTGGAGCACACAACCGATGAGGCATCGCAGGCCAGCACTAACCATTTACATGAGTCATAGTGTACCAGTAATTTATTGGAACATAGTAGGTTCCTGGCCTTCTCAAAGGCTCTGTCTTGAGATTTGCCCCAGTCATTACCCTTTCAACACCGGGACAATTGGACGAGCCCATTCGCTGAACTCGACTGGTGATATGATTCCTTCCCATTGAATTCTGTCCAGTTCAATTTCGACCTTCTCCCTCATCATGTACGGAACCGCCCAAGCCTTGTGATGGACGGGTCTGCATCCGAGCCGAGGTGGATCTGAACCTTTGCTCCCATGAAGTTGCTGATGCCTGGTTCGAACAACGAGGGAAACTTGCTCAGCACTTGAGCACATGAAGTGTCATCCACTGATGATAAGGCTTTAATATCATTCCAGTTCCATTTAATTTTCTCAAGCCAACTCCTGCCAAACAGCGTTGGGCCATTGCCTGGAACGATTCACAACGATAAATCATGCACAGCTCCATCGTACAATACCTTTACTGCTGCGCTGCCAATGACTGGTATGAGCGCTATGGTGTAGGTATGCAGCTTGGCATTGATTAGGCTCAGTTTGGGTCTTTTTGCCTTCGTGTCGCACAGCTTTTCGAAAGCCCTCTGGCTCATTATTGACTGACTCGCACCCGTGTCCAATTCCATGGATACTGGAACCCCACTTAATTTAACTTCCAGCATTATCGGAGGACTTTTGGTTAAAGAATGTACCCCATACACTTCTTCATCCTGTACCTTGGGTTGAGTTGCCTGTGCCGCTTGATCCACGCTGGATCGATCATCCTCAGCCACGTGGTGTGTCACAGCACGCTTGCTCAGTTGCGGACACATTCGCTGAAGGTGCCCCATTGTTGCATAGCCTTTGCACACATATTGCTTGAATCGGCATTGATGGGCCCGATGATAGTCCCCATAACGCCAACAAGGCGAGATTTGATTCACCCTCGATGGCGGATTTTGAGCAGTTACAGGTCGTACGAACGCAGACGAGTAGGCCTTGCCATGTGCAGCTCTGCCTGCCGACGATATTATTTTATGCACAGTACTTGCCGGTGAGTTTCAATGCTAGGAAGATATCTGTTTCGAGTTTTCATCCGTGGACATGCATGTCTGGGCGAGTGTGATGGCCCTGCTCAGGTCTAGAGATTCAGCAGCCAGCAGCTTTCGAAGGATGACCTCATGGCCAATGCCAAGCACGAAAAAGTCCCCCAGCATTTCTTACAACGCAGCTCCGAAGTTGCACGACAAATTCCACCACGTCCAGGCCCTTGGAGCGATTATGCATATAGAAATGATACCTCACCATGATGATGCTTTCCTTCGGTTTAAAGTGGTTCCAAACCAGTGTACACAAGTCTTATCCGCTGGTCAAGTCGGTGAGAGTAGATTCTTGATAAGGCCATAAATTTTTGACCCATAAACGGTGAGGAGAGCCACCATGTGCTTAATTGTGTTATCGGTTCCTTCCAATCCGTTGGCTATGAAGTACTGGTCGAGGTGATCAGTGAAATCCTTTCAGTCTTCCTCTTCCACGAATCTCTTCAAAATTCCAACAGACATGGTTGTGCGAAAGTTCGTATTTTTAACTCGTCACCAATTGTTAAGTATCAAATAACTCCATGAGGCTAAGTACGGTGAGTTAGTTCAGGCATGATCTTACACCAATTTATTTACTCTCAAAAGTGAGGATTCAACATGGCTGCCAACATTATATACACAGTATGCATGTGTCTGCCAGTGACCATTAGGACTCCGACAGTCGCGCCTTCCGGTGGCAGGTAAAACCCAGTTAACATACATAACAGTAACGCCCCTATTTAAAAAAGGAGTCAGACAAAAAGCAGAAAACTATAGACCAGTTAGCTTAACATCTGTGGTTGGGAAAATGTTGGAGTCCATTATGAAAGAAGCAGTAGCAGGACATTTGGAAAAGCATAATTCGGTCAGGCAGAGTCAGCATGGATTTATGAAGGGGAAGTCATGTTTGACAATTTGCTGGAATTCTTTGAGGATGTAACCAACAAGGTGGATAAAGGGGAACCAATGGATTTGGTGTATTTGGACATCCTGAAGGCATTTGACAAGGCGCCACATAAAAGGTTACTGCACAAGATAAAAGTTCTCGGGATTGGGGGTAATATATTAGCATGGATAGAGCATTGGCTAACGAATAGAAAACAGAGAGTCGGGATAAACGGTTCTTTTCGAATTGGCAACCAGTAACTATTGGGTTTAGTACTGGGATCCTAAATATTTACAATCTATATTAACGACTTGGAAGAAAGGACTGAGTGTAACGTAGCCAAGTTTGCTGAAGATACAAAGATAGGAAGAAAAGCAATGTGTTAGGAGGGCACAAAAAAATCCACAAAAGGACATAGACAGGCTAAGTGAGTGGGCAAAAATTTGGCAGATGGAGTATAATGTGTGAGGTCATGCACTTTGTCAGAAAAAAATCAAACAGTAAGTTATTATTTAAATGGAGAAAAGTTGCAACATGCTGCAGTACAGCGGAACCTAGGGGTACTTGTGCATGAAACACAAAAGGATAGTATGCAGCAAGTAATCAGGAAGGCCAATGGAATCTTGTCCTTTATTGCAAAGGGTTTGGAGTATAAAAGCAGGGAACTCTTGCTACAGTTATACAGGGTATTGGTGAGGCTACACCTAGAATACTGCATGCAGTTTTGGTTTCTCTATTTAAGGAAGGATATACTTGCTTTGGAGGCAGTTCAGAGAAGGCTCACTAGGTTGATTCCAGAGATGAGGGTTGACTTATGAGGAAAGGTTGAGTAGGTTGAGCCTCTATTCATTGGAATTCAGAAAATTGAGAGGTGATCTTATCGAAACATATAAGATTATGAGGGGGCTTGACAAGGTGGATGCAGAGAGTATGTTTCAATGATGGGGAGACTCGAACTCGAGGGCATAATCTTAGAATAAGAGGCCGTCCATTTGAGATGAGGAGGAATTTTTTCTTCTCAGAGGGTTCTAAATCTGTGGAATTCGCTGCCTCAGAGAGCTGTGGAAGCCGGGACATTGAATAAATTTAAGACAGATAGACAGTTTCTTAACCGATAAGGGATTAAGAATTATGGGGAGCGGGCAGGGAAGTGGACCTGAGTCCATGATTGGATCAGCCATGATCGTGTTAAATGGCGGAGCAGGCTTGAGGAGCCGTTATGGCCTACTCCTGCTCCTATTTCTTATGTTCTTATATGTGATCTTTTAATTCATTCTCGGGATGAGGCCCATCTACCCTAAATATTCACCCCATTCACAACCCTAAATATTCACCCCATCCACCTTAAACATTAACTCACTCCACCGCCACTGCAGTAACTCGCCAAGCTTCATCGGCAGCACCTCCCAAACCCGTGACTGCTACCACCTAGAAGGACAAGGGCAGCAGGCGCATGGCAACACCATCACCTCCAAGTCCCCCTCCATATCGCACACCATCCTGACTTGGAAATATATCGCCGTTCCTTCATCGTCGCTGGGTCAAAATCCTGGAACTCCCTCCCTAACAGCACTGTGGGAGCACCTTCACCACACGGACTGCAGCGGTTCAAGAAGGCAGCTCATCACCACCTTCTCAAGGGCAATTAGGGGTGGGCAATAAATGCTGGCCTTGCCAGCGACGCCCACATCCCTTGAATGAATAAAATGAAAAGACGGGATGGTTTGATGAAGCGCTCTTGGACGAGCTGCTCTCCCAAGAGCTCGGGCAGCGAAGGGCACTGGTGGTCGATGTCGCTCCTGCCCCTCCTGTACCTGTTGCTGCCCAGGTGGTGGCATGGGTTGGTCCCTCATGATGGGGAGATTGTGCAGGATACTGGGCACAGACTGCATGATGCGCTGCCCATGGTCGCAAACCAGCTGTACATTGAGGAAGTAGTGCACTCCTACCAATTGATGAAGATGCAAGGCAGTGATGGGGAGTATGCAAGGCAATGTGGGTGCAGTCTATGGCACCTTGCAAAAGCCTCCCATGAGGATGATACCTAGTGCTCTCTCATCCTGCTTCACTCTGTCCATTGGGAATAAGATGCACGTGTTTCACATGGTGCAGAGACTTCCCTGATACATCAGTGCACTGCAAACTGGGTGATGGTGGTGATGTCTCCTGATTCCACCTGTAAGGAACCCGTGGCAGAAAAGTTGAGGGCCACTGTGACCTTGACAGCCACAGGAAGTGCTGTCCAATCCCTTGTGCAAGGCTCGCGTGTAGCTGCAGCGGGTGACATAGCTCGGAGACACTGAGAATCAAAGGCCCTCATACATTGCACCACGAGAGGTTCATGTAGGAGAAGTGGTCAATGGAAATAAAAATGGGGAGAGATGTAAACGGGCTGTGGTTTCGCTGTCACCTGCTTTACACTAAAACAGAATAGCACAGATGAATACGTGGCTTGAGCAGTGGTGCAGCAGGGAGGGATTCAAATTCCTGGGGCATTGGAACCGGTTCTGGGGGAGGTGGAACCAGTACAAACCGGACGGTCTGCACCTGGGCAGGACCGGAACCAATGTCTTAGGGGGAGTGTTTGCTAGTGCTGTTGGGGAGGAGTTAAACTAATATGGCAGCGGGATGGGAACCAATGCAGGGAAAAAAAGACAGAAAGGAGATGAGGAAAAGTGGAGGGCAGAGAAACCCAAGGCAAAGAACAAAAAGGGCCACTGTACAGAAAAATTCTAAAAGGACAAAGGGTGTTAAAAAAACAAGCCTGAAGGCTTTGTGTCTTAATGCAAGGAGTATCCGCAATAAGGTGAATGAATTAACTGTGCAAATAGATGTTAACAAATATGATGTGATTGGGATTACAGAGACGTGGCTCCAGGATGATCAGGGCTGGGAACTCAACATTCAGGAAGGATAGAATAAAAGGAAAAGGAGGTGGGGTAGCATTGCTGGTTAAGGAGGAGATTAAGGCAATAGTTAGGAAGGACATTAGCTTGGATGATGTGGAATCTATATGGGTAGAGCTGCAGAACACCAAAGGGCAAAAAACGTTAGTGGGAGTTGTGTACAGACCTCCAAACAGTAGTAGTAATGTTGGGGAGGGCATCAAACAGGAAATTAGGGGTGCATGCAATAAAGGTGCAGCAGTTATAATGGGTGACTTTAATATGCACATAGATTGGGCTAACCAAACTGGAAGCAATACTGGTGGAGGAGGATTTCCTGGAGTGCATAGAGTTTTCTAGAGCAATATGTCGAGGAACCAACTAGGGGGGAGGCCATCTTAGACTGGGTGTTGTGTAATGAGAGAGGATTAATTAGCAATCTCGTTATGCGAGGCCCCTTGGGGAAGAGTGACCATAATATGGTGGAATTCTGCATTAGGATGGAGAATGAAACAGTTAATTCAGAGACCATGGTCCAGAACTTAAAGAAGGCTAACTTTGAAGGTATGAGGCGTGAATTGGCTAGGATAGATTGGCGAATGATACTTAAGGGGTTAGAAACATAGAAACATAGAAAATAGGTGCAGGAGTAGGCCATTCGGCCCTTCTAGCCTGCACTGCCATTCAATGAGTTCATGGCTGAACATTCAACTTCAGTACCCCATTCCTGCTTTCTCGCCATACCCCTTGATCCCCCTGGTAGTAAGGACCTCATCTAACTCCTTTTTGAATATATTTAGTGAATTGGCCTCAACAACTTTCTGTGGTAGAGAATTCCACAGGTTCACCACTCTCTGGGTGAAGAAGTTCCTCCGCATCTCGGTCCTAAATGGCTTACCCCTTATCCTTAGACTGTGACCTCTGGTTCTGGACTTCCCCAACATTGGGAACATTCTTCCTGCATCTAACCTGTCTAACCCCGTCAGAATTTTAAATGTTTCTATGAGGTCCCCTCTCATTCTTCTGAACTCCAGTGAATACAAGCCCAGTTGATCCAGTCTTTCTTGATAGGTCAGTCCCGCCATCCCGGGAATCAGTCTGGTGAACCTTCGCTGCACTCCCTCAATAGCAAGAATGTCCTTCCTCAGGTTAGGAGACCAAAACTGTACACAATACTCCAGGTGTGGCCTCACCAATGCCCTGTACAACTGTAGCAACACCTCCCTGCCCCTGTACTCAAATCCCCTTGCTATGAAGGCCAACATGCCATTTGCTTTCTTAACCGCCTGCTGCACCTGCATGCCAACCTTCAATGACTGATGTACCATGACACCCAGGTCTCTTTGCACCTCCCCTTTTCCTAATCTGTCACCATTCAGATAATAGTCTGTCTCTCTGTTTTTACCACCAAAGTGGATAACCTCACATTTATCCACATTATACTTCATCTGCCATGCATTTGCCCACTCACCGAACCTATCCAAGTCGCTCTGCAGCCTCACAGCATTCTCCTCGCAGCTCACACTGCCACCCAACTTAGTGTCATCCGCAAATTTGGAGATACTACATTTAATCCCCTCATCTAAATCATTAATGTACAGTGTAAACAGCTGGGGCCCAGCACAGAACCTTGCGGTACCCCACTAGTCATTGCCTGCCATTCTGAAAAGTACCCATTTACTCCTACTCTTTGCTTCCTGTCTGACAACCAGTTCTCAATCCATGTCAGTACACTACCCCCAATCCCATGTGCTCTAACTTTGCACATCAATCTCTTGTGTGGGACCTTGTCGAACGCCTTCTGAAAGTCCAAATATACGACATCAACTGGTTCTCCCTTATCCAATCTACTGGAAACATCCTCAAAAAATTCCAGAAGATTTGTCAAGCATGATTTCCCTTTCACAAATCCATGCTGACTTGGACCTATCATGTCACCTCTTTCCAAATGCACTGCTATGACATCCTTAATAATTGATTCCATCATTTTACCCACTACCGATGTCAGGCTGACCGGTCTATAATTCCCTGTTTTCTCTCTCCCTCCTTTTTTAAAAAGTGGGGTTACATTGGCTACCCTCCACTCGATAGGAACTGATCCAGAGTCAATGGAATGTTGGAAAATGACTGTCAACGCATCCACTATTTCCAAGGCCACCTCCTTAAGTACTCTGGGATGCAGTCCATCAGGCCCTGGGGATTTATCGGCCTTCAATCCCATCAATTTCCCCAACACAATTTCCCGGCTAATAAGGATTTCCCTCAGTTCCTCCTCCTTACTAGACCCCCCGACCCCTTTTATAACCGGAAGGTTGTTCGTGTCCTCCTTCGTGAATACCGAACCAAAGTACTTGTTCAATTGGTCCGCCATTTCTTTGTTCCCCGTTATGACTTCCCCTGATTCTGACTGCAGGGGACCTACGTTTGTCTTTACTAACCTTTTTCTCTTTACATATCTATAGAAACTTTTGCAATCCGTCTTAATGTTCCCTGCAAGCTTCTTCTCCTACTCCATTTTCCCTGCCCTAATCAAACCCTTTGTCCTCCTCTGCTGAGTTCTAAATTTCTCCCAGTCCCCAGGTTCGCTGCTATTTCTGGCCAATTTGTATGCCACTTCCTTGGCTTTAATACTATCCCTGATTTCCCTTGATAGCCACGGTTGAGCCACCTTCCCTTTTTTTATTTCTATGCCAGACAGGAATGTACAATTGTTGTAGTTCATCCATGCGGTCTCTAAATGTCTGCCATTGCCCATCCACAGTCAACCCCTTAAGTATCATTCGCCAATCCATCCCAGCCAATTCACGCCTCATACCTTCAAAGTTAGCCTTCTTTAAGTTCTGGACCATGGTCTCTGAATTAACTGTTTCATTCTCCATCCCAATGCAGAATTCCACCATATTATGGTCACTCTTCCCCAAGGGGCCTCGCACAACGAGATTGCTAATTAATCCTCTCTCATTACATAACACCCAGTCTAAGATGGCCTCCCCCCTAGTTGGTTCCTCGACATATTGGTCTAAAAAACCATCCCTTATGCACTCCAGAAAATCCTCCTCCACCGTATTGCTTCCAGTTTGGTTAGCCCAATCTATGTGCATATTAAAGTCACCCATTATAACTGCTGCACATTTATTGCACGCACCCCTAATTTCCTGTTTGATGCCCTCCCCAACATCATTACTACTGTTTGGAGGTCTGTACACAACTCCCACTAACGTTTTTTGCCCTTTGGTGTTCTGCAGCTCTACCCATATAGATTCCACATCATCCAAGCTAATGTCCTTCCTAACTATTGCCTTAATCTCCTCCTTAACCAGCAATGCTACCCCACCTCCTTTTCCTTTTATTCTATCCTTCCTGAATGTTGAATACCCCTGGATGTTGAGTTCCCAGCCCTGCTCATCCTGGAGCCACGTCTCCGTAATCCCAATCACATCATATTTGTTAACATCTATTTGCACAGTTAATTCATCCACCTTATTGCGGATATTCCTTGCAATAATACACAAAGCCTTTCGGCTTGTTTTTTTAACACCCTCTGTCCTTTTAGAATTTTGCTGTACAATGGCCCTTTTTGTTCTTTGCCTTGGGTTTCTCTGCCCTCCACTTTTCCTCATCTCCTTTCTGTCTTTTGTTTTTGCCTCCTTTTTGTTTCCCTCTATCTCCCTGCATTGGTTCCCATCCCCCTGCCATATTAGTTTAACTCCTCCCCAACAGCAATAGCAAACACTCCCCCCAGGTGCAGACCGTCCGGATTGTACTGGTCCCACCTCCCCCAGAACCGGTTCCAATGCCCCAGGAATTTGAATCCCTCCCTGCTGCACCATTGCTCAAGCCACGTATTCATCTGAGCTATCCTGCGATTCTTACTCTGACTAGCACGTGGCACTGGTAGCAATCCCGAGATTACTACTTTTGAGGTCCTACTTTTTAATTTAGTTCCTAGCTCCTTAAATTCATTTCGTAGGAACTCATCCCTTTTTTTACCTATGTCATTGGTACCAACGTGCACCACGACAACTGGCTGTTCTCCCTCCCTTTTTAGAATGTCCTGCACCCGCTCCGAGACATCCTTGACCCTTGCACCAGGGAGGCAACATACCATCCTGGAGTCTCGGTTGCGGCCGCAGAAACGCCTATCTATTCCCCTTACAATTGAATCCCCTATCACTATCGCTCGCCCACTCTTTTTCCTGCCCTCCTGTGCAACAGAGCCAGCCACGGTGCTATGAACTTGGCTGCTGCTGCCCACTCCTGATGAGTCATCCCCCTCAACAGCACTCAAAGCAGTGTATCTGTTTTGCAGTGGGATGACCACAGGGGATCCCTGCACTACCTTCCTTGCACTACTCTTCCTGCTGGTCTTCCATTCCCTCGCTGGCTGTGGACCCTTCTCCTGCGGTAAGACCAACTCGCTACACGTGATACTCACGTCATTCTCAGCATCGTGGATGCTCCAGAGTGAATCCACCTTCAGCTCCAACTCCGCAACGCGGACCGTCAGGAGAAATTTAGAACTCAGCAGAGGAGGACAAAGGGTTTGACTGTGGATGGGCAATAACGGACATTTAGAGACCGCATGGATGAACTACAACAATTGTACATTCCTGTTTGGCGTAAAAATAAACAAGGGAAGGTGGCTCAACCGTGGCTATCAAAGGAAATCAGGGATAGTATTAAAGCCAAGGAAGCGGCATACAAATTGGCCAGAAATAGCAGCGAACTCGGGGACTGGGAGAAATTTAGAACTCAGCAGAGGAGGACAAAGGGTTTGATTAGGGCAGGGAAAATGGAATACGAGAAGAAGCTTGCAGGGAACATTAAGGCGGATTGCAAAAGTTTCTATAGATATGTAAAGAGAAAAAGGTTAGTAAAGACAAACGTAGGTCCCCTGTAGTCAGAATCAGGGGAAGTCATAACGGGGAACAAAGAAATGGCGGACCAATTGAACAAGTACTTTGGTTCGGTATTCACTAAGGAGGACACAAACAACCTTCCGGATATAAAAGGGGTCAGAGGGTCTAGTAAGGAGGAGGAACTGAGGGAAATCCTTATTAGTCGGGAAATTGTGTTGGGGAAATTGATGGGATTGAAGGCCGATAAATCCCCAGGGCCTGATGGACTGCATCCCAGAGTACTTAAGGAGGTGGCCTTGGAAATAGTGGATGCATTGACAGTCATTTTCCAACATTCCATTGACTCTGGATCAGTTCCTATCGAGTGGAGGGTAGCCAATGTAACCCCACTTTTTAAAAAAGGAGGGAGAAAGAAACAGGGAATTATAGACTGGTCAGCCTGACATCGGTAGTGGGTAAAATGATGGAATCAATTATTAAGGATGTCATAGCAGTGCATTTGGAAAGAGGTGACATGATAGGTCCAAGTCAGCATAGATTTGTGAAAGGGAAATCATGCTTGACAAATCTTCTGGAATTTTTTGAGGATGTTTCCAGTAGAGTGGACAAGAGAGAACCAGTTGATGTGGTATATTTGGACTTTCAGAAGGCTTTCGACAAGGTCCCACACAAGAGATTAATGTGCAAAGTTAAAGCACATGGGATTGGGGGTAGTGTGCTGACATGGATTGAGAACTGGTTGTCAGACAGGAAGCAAAGAGTAGGAGTAAATGGGGACTTTTCAGAATGGCAGGCAGTGACTAGTGGGGTACCGCAATGTTCTGTGCTGGGGCCCCAGCTGTTTACACTGTACATTAATGATTTGGACAAGGGGATTAAATGTAGTATCTCCAAATTTGCGGATGATAGTTGGGTGGCAGTGTGAGCTGCGAGGAGGATGCTATGAGGCTGCAAAGCGACTTGGATAGGTTCGGTGAGTGGGCAAATGCATGGCAGATGAAGTATAACGTGGATAAATGTGAGGTTATCCACTTTGGTGGTAAAAACAGAGAGACAGACTATTATATGAATGGTGACAGATTAGGAAAAGGGGAGGCGCAACGAGACCTGGGTGTCATGGTACATCAGTCATTGAAGGTTGGCATGCAGGTACAGCAGGCGGTTAAGAAAGCAAATGGCATGTTGGCCTTCATAGTGAGGGGATTTGAGTACAGGGGCAGGGAGGTGTTGCTACAATTGTACAGGGTCTTGGTGAGGCCACACCCGGAGTATTGTGTACAGTTTTGGTCTCCTAACTTGAGGAAGGACATTCTTGCTATTGAGGGAGTGCAGCGAAGGTTCACCAGACTGATTCCCGGGATGGCGGGACTGACCTATCAAGAAAGACTGGATCAACTGGGCTTATATTCACTGGAGTTCAAAAGAATGAGAGGGGACCTCATAGAAACGTTTAAAATTCTGATGGGTTTAGACAGGTTAGATGCAGGAAGAATGTTCCCAATGTTGGGGAAGTCCAGAACCAGGGGACACAGTCTAAGGATAAGGGGTAAGCCATTTAGGACCGAGATGAGGAGAAACTTCTTCACCCAGAGAGTGGTGAACCTGTGGAATTCTCTACCACAGAAAGTTGTTGAGGCCAATTCACTAAATATATTCAAAAATGAGTTAGATGAAGTCCTTACTACTAAGGGGATCAAGGGGTATGGCGAGAAAGCAGGAATGGGGTACTGAAGTTGCATGTTCAGCCATGAGCTCATTGAATTGCGGTGCAGGCTAGAAGGGCCGAATGGCCTACTCCTGCACCTATTTTCTATGTTTCTATGTTTCTATGTTTAAAACTAAAGCAAAATACTGTGTAAGCTGGAAATCTGAAATGAAAACACAAAACATAAGAACTACGAGCAGGAGTAGGCCATTTGGCTCCTCGAGCCTGCTCCGCCATTCAGTGAGATCATGGCTGATCTTCTACCTCAACTCCACTTTCCTACACTGTCCCCATATCCCTTGATTTCCTTAATATCCAAAAATCTATCGACCTCTGTCTTGAGTATACTCGAAGACTGAGCCTCCACAGCCCTCTGGGGTAGAGAATTCCAAATATTCACCAGCTTCTGAGTGAAGATGTTTCTCCTCATCTCAGTCCTAAATGGCCGACCCCTTATTCTGAGACTGTGACCCCTGGTTCTAGACTCCCCAGCCAGAGGAAACATCCTCCCTGCATCTACCCTGTCAAGCCCTGTATGAATTTTGTATGTTTCAGTGAGATCACCTCTCATTCTTCTAAATTCTAGAGGATATAGGTCTAGTCTACTCAATCTCTCCTCATCGGACAATCCAGGAATCGGTCTGGTGAACCTTTATTGCACTCCCTCTATGGCAAGTATATCCTTCCTTAGGTAAGGAAACCAAAACTGTCCACAATACTCCAGGTGTAGTTGCACCAGGGCCCTATATAATTGCAGTAAGACGTCTTTACTCTTATACTCAAATCCTCTTGTAATAAAGGCCAACATGCCATTTGATTTCTTAATTGCTTGCTGCACCTGCATGTTAACTCATGTGCATGGATACCCAGGTCCCCCTGAACACCAACACTTCCCAATCTCTCACCATTTAAAAAATACTCTGCTTTTCTATTTTTCCCACCAAAGTGGATAACTTCACATTTCTCCACATTATGGGGCTAAGTTTCGGCCTGAATTGCTCCTGTTTTTTTGGAGCAACTGGTTTAGAATGGAGTATCTTAGAAAGTTGAATTCTCGGCATTTAGTTTGCTCCAGTTCTAGTCAGTTAGAACAGTTTCACTTTGGAACAGAATTTTTTTTTCAAAAGGGGGTGTGTCCAGCCACTTACGCCTGTTTTCAAAGTTTAGGCAGTGAAAACATACTCCAAACTAACTTAGAATGGAGTAAGTGAAGATTTTTGTACGTTCGAAAAAAACCTTGTCTACACTTTAGAAAATCAGGCGTAGGTTACAAATTAGGCATAGGGAATGGGGGGGGGGAGGGGTTTAAAGGGAAGTTTACAAACATTAAACACTTCAGTTTTACAAATAAAGAGCCATCATCAATAATAAATGATTGATACATCAATAAATCAACCAATAAATCAATCAAAAAAATTAATAAAAAATAAAAAAAAATTAAAAATCAATAAATAAAACATTTTCTACTTTCCGACTGCAGTACCGGGAGTCCTCCAACAGCATGATGGGATGGCCCCCCCAGTGTGTCTCTGTCAGTGTCTCTATCTCTCTGTCTGTCTGTGTGTGTGTCTCTCACTCTCTGTCAGTGTCTGTGTTTCTGACAGCGAGGGGAGGGGGGAAGGGGGGGTGGGAGGGGGAGGAGGGAAGGTGGGATGGGAGGGGGAGGAGGAGAGTGGTGGGGGAGGAGGGGGTTGGGTGGGAGGAGGGGGGGGTGGGAGGAGGAGAGGGGTGGGGAGGGGGGTGGGGGGGAGTAGGGGGAGGAGGGGGAGTGACGGAGGAGAAGGAGCGGGGTGGGGAGGAGGAGAGTGGGGGGGTGGGAGGAGGAGAGGGGGGGGTGGGAGGAGGGGGGTGGGAGGAAGAGAGGAGGGGGGTGGGAGGAGGAGAGGAGGGGCGAGGAGGAGAGGGGGAGAAGGGGGGAGAAGGGGAGGAGAAGAGAGAGAGGATGGAGGGAGGGAAGGAGAGAGGATGGAGGAAGGAGGGAGGGAGGGAAGGAGAGGGAGGGAGGGAGGGAAGGAGAGGGAGGGAGGGATGGAGAGAGGAGGGAGGAGGGAAGGAGAGAGGAGGGAGGAAGGGGGAAAGAGTCGCGGAGGTCCGGGGAGGGGAGTCGTGGAGATCGGGATGGGAGAGTTGCGGAGGTCGGGGGGGGGGAGGTGGAAGAGTCACGGAGGTCGGGGGGGGGGGCGGGAGGTCGGGTCGGGGGTGGGGGAACGGAGGTCAGGTCGCCAGGGGGCGGGGGTCGGGTCGCCGGGGGGGGGTGGGGGCGGGGGGAAGCAGAGGTCGAGTCGTGGGGGGAGGGGCGGGGAGCGGGGGTTGTGTCGGGTCCGGTCAGGTGGGAGGAGCCTTATCAACGCAGCCCCAGTGAGGCCATTCGGCCAGGGCTAGGGGCTGCGTGCTTCGGGCCCCTCCCACATGCGCGCCCACTGTAGCGCGCATGTGCAGAGGGCGCGGCACTGTTTTCAGCGCAGGGACCTGGCTCCGCCCCCCCCACAGCTCGTGCTGCACTGCGCCCAGCTCCAGAGGACCCGTTTTAGGCACGGTCCGAAACTTGGGCCCTATATTCCATTTGCCATGTTCTTGCCCACTCACTTAGACTGTCTATATTCCCTTGAATTTTCTGCATCCTCCTCAGAACTCGCATTCCCATCTAGCTTTGTATCATCAGCAAACTTGGATATGTTACATTTAGTCCCCTCATCTAAATCATTGATATAGATTGTGAATAGCTGGGGCCCAAGCATCGATCCTTGTGGCACCCCACCAGTTACAGCCTGCCAACCCGAAAATGACCCGTTTATTCCTACTCTCTGTTTTCTGTCCATTAACCAATCCTCAAACCATGCTATTACCCCCAATCCCATGAGCCCTAATTTTGTTCAAAAACCTTTTGTGTGGCACCTTATTGAATGCCTTTTGAAAAATCCAAATTCACCACATCCACCCTCCTCCCTTATCCTGCTCGTTACAACCTCAAAAAACTTTTAACAGTTTTGTCAAACATGATTTCCCTTTCAGAAATACATGTTGACTCTGCCCAATCCTATTATTATTTTCTAAGTGCCCTGTTACTATGTCCTTAATAATAGATTCTCACATTGCAACACTGGTCTGTTGCTCCCCATTTTCTCTCCCTTCTTTCTTAAATAGCGGGGTTACATTAGCCAGCTTCCAATCTGCAGGAACCGTAAAGAATCTATTTTGGAAGATGACAACTAATGCATCCACTATCTCCATAGCCACCTCTTTCATGCTGGAAACATTCAGCAGGTCAGGCAGCGACTGTGGAGATAGAGACAGAATTAACATTTCAGATCGATGACCTTTCCTCTAATCTGGAACCTTTGCCAGTTCTGACAAAAGGTTATCGACCTGTAACCTTAACTCTGTTTCTCTCTCCACAGATGCTGCCTGATCTGCTGAGTGTTTCCAGTATTTTCTGTTTTTATTACCGGTTTAAACTATCGCCCAAGGTCAAGATCCACTCCTCTGTTGGGAGGAAGCAGGAAATTGGAAAGTTTATAACTGAGAGCCTCCGACTGTTCTAAGATTCCCTGCTTTTATCGGAACGTTGGAATATTCCCAGACAGTGCGAGTCGTCTGAATTCAGTGTCAATCTGACTTGTGCCCTGTTTCCTCTGGTGTATTACGTGTAACACCACCTTTATGCAGCAGATGTCAGTACAAGTATGGAACAAAACCCTCTCGACGTCACCAGAATATGATGATTTGGAATAAAAATCTCGGTCCAACTTTCTCACCTGTTTATTTTCACCGGGTTCCAACTCTCTGGGCACTGGAAGCCTTCAGGCAAGTGATCATTCTTCATGTGTGATCCTTTAATTCATTCTCGGAATGAAGCCCATCCAGCACCTTAAATATTCACTCCCTCCACCACCGGTGCACCATGGCTGCAATGTGTACCATCTACAAGATGCACTGCAGTAACTCGCCAAGGCTTCTTCGCCAGCACCTCCACAACCTAGAAGGACAAGGGTATCAGGCGCATGGGAACACCATCCCCTCCACATTCCCCTCCGAGTCACAGACCATCCTGACTTGGGAAATATATCACTGTTCCTTCATCGTCGCTGGGTCAAAATCCTGGAACCGGCTCCCTAATAGCACTGTGGGAGCACCTTCACCACACGGACTGCAGCAGTTCAAGAAGGCAGCTCACCACCACCTTCTCAAGGGCAATTAGAGATGGGCAATAAATGCCAGCCTTACCAGCGATGCTCACATTCCATGAATGAATAAAATGAAAAGGAGGGATGGTTTGGTGACACGCTCTTGGAGGTTGTGCAGGATACCGGACACAGACCCGCATGATGCGCTGTCCGTGGTCACAAACCAGCTATACGTTGAGGGAGTGGCATGCCTACCAATTGATGAAGATGCAAGGCAGTGATGGGGAGTATGCAAGGCAATGTAGGTGCAGTCTACAGCACCTTGGAAAAGCCTGCCATGAAGTCGAAACCTAGTGATGTTATGTATGCAACCCTATATAACCAGTATTATACCGCCACCAGAGGGCATCCCTGTTGGAGTCCCAAGGGATCCCAGCATCCCTTGGGAGCACTGTATATAAGCAGGCCTCCCATACTGTACCAACACTGTGGAGTTAGAATAAAGGAACTAAGGTCACACTCACGACTACAGTACTCAGTTACACCACTTTAGTATGAACATAACAACAGTGACCTTGACAGCCACAGGGAGTGCTGGCAATGTCCTTGTGCAAGGCTTGAGTGTAGCTGCAGCGGGTGACATAGCTTGGAGACACTGAGAAGCAAAGGCGCATCTGACATTGCTCCACGAGAGGTTCATGTAGAAGTGGGCCCTGAACACCCGCTGTTGATATAGTCTGCTACACAGTGCCCTCCTCCTCCCTGAACACTCGCTGTAGATATAGTCTGCTACACAGTGCCCTCCTCCTCCCTGAACACCTGATGTAGATACAGTCTGCTACACAGTGCCCTCCTCCCCGAACACCCGATGTAGATATAGTCTGCTACACAGTGCCTGCTCCCTGAACACCTGCTGTAGATATAGTCTGCTGCACAGTGCTCTCCTCCTCCCTGAACACCCGATGTAGATATAGTCTGCTACACAGTGCCCTCCTCCTCCCTGAATGCCCGCTATAGATATAGTCTGCTACACAGTGCCTCCACCCTGAACACTCGCTGTAGATATAGTCTGCTACACAGTGCTCTCCTCCCTGAACACCCGCTGTAGATATAGTGTGCTACACAGTGCCCTCCTGCTCCTCCCTCTTCTCGTAGCTGGGCCTAACTTTCTGATGCCTTTCTTGCTGCTCCCCTCCTCCTCTAGCCCAAAGGCAGCCCTACCAGACCACCCCTGACTGCAGTGAAAGCAGATAAGAGCAGCACCAGCAATAACTTCTCAGGTCAGTTATAGATGAGAAATTGGGCCAAAAATCACCCAAAAAGTTAACCAGCAGCCTGAAAAGACAAACCAGCAACTAATGAATATGCAGGGGATGACCGCTTTAACTAGGCTGCTGAAGAGTCCTCGCTGCCTGTAAGCGCCACGGTTTCTGAATGAATTTATCACGTGGCAAGTGAGCCACTGGGGCAGCCCAAAATCAGAAATGGGTCCTGCAACAAGAGTAGGACCCTTATTTTAATATATGAATTACTGCGTAACATACCAGACCTGAGTGTGTCTGGGTGATTGTGTGTGTAAATCTGAGTGTGTCTGGGTGATGGTGTGTGTAAATCTGAGTGTGTCTGGGTGATGGTGTGTGTAAATCTGAGTGTGTCTGGGTGATGGTGTGTGTAAATCTGAGTGTGTCTGGGTGATGGTGTGTGTAAATCTGAGTGTGTCTGGGTGATGGTGTGTGTAAATCTGAGTGTGTCTGGGTGATGGTGTGTGTAAATCTGAGTGTGTCTGGGTGATGGTGTGTGTAAATCTGAGTGTGTCTGGGTGATGGTGTGTGTAAATCTGAGTGTGTCTGGGTGATGGTGTGTGTAAATCTGAGGGGCCGGAATTCGGTTGCTGCCACTAGAAAATACCGCCGAGGAGAGGCAGTAACTGGGCACAAACGGCGCAAAGAATTACCGCCTCACCTACTATCGCCATGGAAATCACCCATGTGTATGTGTGCAACGCTGCGCTGGCGTCAGTCATGCAAAATTAAGTTTTTGTTCACAAGTCGGCGTTACAATGCCAGGGTGGTATTGAACAGAGTTGCAGCCGGGGCACAGGGTTTGCGGTGAGTGCTGTGTTTTCTCCTAACACAGTGTGAAGGTGTTAGCGTGCTGCGGCTGGTGACTACTCAGCTTCACTACTACCATTTCGGCAACATTGTTGAGCTCCAGGTCAGATACATTAACGAGTAGTGTCTCACTGTTACCTTCGGCAACTTAATGGGGGCAGTGATGGCACACCACGGCGTCCTGTGGTGAAGACTTCAAAGACACTGGCTACTCAGATGGGTTATGGCCAATGTGGGTCCACGCAGAGGAGAGGCCGCAGATGTTGGGGCAGGAGGCCTTACACACGCAAGGCTTACCGTGCCCATTATTCTTACCTTGATATGTATGAGTGTAATGTCTGTAGGTCCACACTGTGGATGCATGTGTTACTGCAGCTAGTGCTGTTTAAGAGCAGGTCACCTGACCAGCAGGTCAGAAGATTCTGGAACCTGCAGCCATCTTACAGGTTGTGTATTGTGTGCTCGCTTGAAGATATTACATTTGGCGATGAGAATGGTACGTAATCGGATAATACAAAGCTGAAATTTTTGTTGGTGAAGGATTTAGCCAGCCGACAGAGACTATGAGAGCTTCTCTGTTTTTGGAAACAGCTACAAATCCGAGGTAAATTATGAGCACATTTGGTTAAACTGCCAGAGTCAAAATGGCTGTCCCTATGGGAGTTATAGGACATTTGGGGGCATTTCAGCATGACCGTGAAAGTTTCAGAGTGTATGTGGATTGGCTAGAAATGTTTTTCACTGCAACTAATATCATCGAAATTTACAGTAATGAAGACAATAACCAGGCGATGTTGGAATGAAAAAGAGCTATATTCTTAATTGAGGCCAGGCCCGAGTTGTATGAAACGCTGATAAATTTGCTTGTGCCTGACAAGCCAAAGGATACAATGCTGAAACAGATTCTAACTAAGTTAGAACAACATTACAGCCCCGTTCCGTTAGAAATTGCTGAAAGTTATCGTTTCGGAATACGAAATCAGAAGGTCGAAGAAAATACTAGTGAGTACATTGTAGCGTTAAAAAAACTATCTATTCTCTGTAATTTCAGAGACTTTCAGAACCGAGCATTGCGAGACCGCTTTGTGGGATGAAAAATGATGCAATCAGAAGAAAGTTATTGATGTTGCCTAACTTGACTTTTGATTTAGTTTGTCAGACAGCTAGGTTGAAGAGCATGGCCGACCAATATTCCCAAGAATTTCATACTAATTTCAGTCATCAGACAACCGAGGTTCAACCCGCAGGTTCAAAGTAAAAGCCCCAAAGTCTCAGAAACTGGAAATGGAAACAGAGTATTGACGTCCTGCTATCGGTGCCTGGGACAACACATTGCTCAAAGTTGTCCATATTTGAAGGCAGAGTGTTTCTTCTGCAGGAAAACTGGGCATCTTGCGAAGGCATGCCGACTGAAGGATAAACCAGCTTTCAAAGCTATGAGTAGAAATCCCCAGAGACTACAGAGCATGGAAGAACAACAACAGGATGAGGAGATGTTAGAGTTACACGTCATCTGTCGAAATCTCGACCTCAGAAAAGAATGACTCCGACACTTACAGCTCCGATGGAAGTTTCCCTTTTAATTTACTTGCTCGCAAGGGGTAGGTTTCACTCAGTCAAGGGCTAAATGAACACCTCCGCAATGGTACAGCTTCACAAGATATTTATACAGTAAAACCCAAGTTCTGGCCTCTCCCTGTGTATTGCTCTGTCTCACAGTCAGTGAATACAGATAAAGAGTTAATTACTATATCCTGGTCCTGACATGGTGTCGAGATATTTCCTTTTGTCAGGGTTATCAGAAAGCCAAACGGCCATTACTCCATGAGTCATAGGTAATGGGCTATCACCTGTCTTGTATTGTGTCAGGATTATCCAATTTCCTGGTCAGTTTACCTGTTTGCTTCAAATGGATGAGGTAAAGGAAAGAGATAATGGCTAGAAGATAAGGGTGGGGTGACATGGAACTCCTGTAGTGTAGACAATAGGAGAGCACCATGGGGGGTTACTTGTCTCAGCATGACTTGTCTCCTAGCTGTCTGATAACCATCAGCCATCTAACAGCAGGTTTGGCTGTTTATGCAAGCTGGCTGCTAAAATGCAGAAAGTTCTGGAAGAGCCAGGACTCCATTTTAATCAAAAGGCACACAAATACCGTATGGTATCAGCTTAGATAAAAATACATTTCCACATTCCCCCATTTTGTCCTTCACAAGGACAACTCAATCCATTCTGATCTTGTACAGTCTCTCCATTTCCATTTCTACACAAGAGCCTTCAGCAGTTGTTGCTACCATAACTCTAGCCATGGTCTCGTTAGGTAACATAGTTTCTCCCACCCTGGCACAGCAACACTTAATGACGACAAATAATAGATACAGGGCGAAGACTATCAGCAGGAATATGATCAAACCCTGTACCACAGATTTCCCCAGGGCTCCCAACCATCCTGATGCCCAACCCCACAAGGTGATACCGTCCTGGCCAACTGTCTGTTTATACTCTATTACCTTTTTCCTGATGTGTTCAGCTAGACTGCCGATATCTTCTGATTTATCTGGGATATATGTACAGCATTCTTCACCTATTAATGCGCATGTCCCTCCCTCCTTGGCTAGGAGATAATCTAAGGCCATACGATTTTGGAGAGCCACTGTTCGAATAGCTACCATTTCGTCATTTATCCCTTCAAAGACTTGGGAAGTTGCGTTGGCTACTGATTCTACTAAGTTAGCCAGTTCCCGTAACTGCCATTCGGTCGATGCTATTCCATAGGGTGGCACCATTACCTTGAATATTCCGTTTAGCCACGTTAAATCCCGTTTAAATCTGTGGCTTCCATAGGCCTCCCTTAGAGTCCTTACTGATCTGATAAGGGATACCACATATCCCAAGTAACAGGACCCTGTCCAGTTGGCTGGTAACCATGGGTAGGCTTTATGGCCACAAATAAAGTAGGTGCAATTATAGGACGTCAGCTCCTGGTCCTTTCGCACTGTCCCTACTCGAGTGGTCTCACCTTCCCACCCTTCACCTGGGGCTTTGTTATGGACCGTTGTCCAGCCAACGGTTGCTATCTTTCTCTCAGTGGGATTAGTTGTGGCTTGCCATTTAATCATTTGGGAACACTTGCTGCGTCCCATTTCTGGTCCTTTTGTCTCATTACTCACTAGGCATATTATACCCTCAGGATTTCTTATTCTGGGAGTAATGCTTAGGAAGGGAGGCTGATGGTTATTATCATAATTGGGCTGGTACCATCCCTGGAAGACTGTAAGTTTATACCCTGCCGGCCTCCATTCTGTTTGCTCCTTCGTTTCTGGCCCCTTAGTTAGTTTTGTCCTGTTTTGCACTGTCAACCATTCTACCATTTCTGATTCGTTAAAGGGGACAGATCTCAGGGGAATACCCCCCCTGGAGTGGACAGGTACATGGGAACATATCCAGCAACTCGACAAGTTTCTTTCTTGAGCATACCTATGACTCAGTGCCATAAATACGTTTACGTGCAATTCCCTTCGGTGGTGGGTCTGTACCCCTGGTGTAATCAATAATGCGAAGTAAAACCCTGTCAAGCCCAGCACCATCAGTCCCCATAGTCCATACAGTTCCTTATTCAGTCTTCCTTTTTCTGTTCCTCTGATTCCTTCGTCCCTTCCTCCTGGTCGGGTGCCCGTTTGCAATGGGATGCGTGGATCCATGTTGGTCTTTCCTTTACCTTGATTGCAGTATTGGTCGCCAGCAAGACCTGGTATGGTCCTTCGAATCTTGGCTGTAGACTGCTTTTCCTTTTAAAAATCTTGATGTAAACGAATTCCCCTGGCTCCAGGTTGTGACACTTCCCTTCCGCTGGCTTGACTTGGGCTTCCTTTACCTGTGAATGAAAGCTGGAAATACATTTGGTTAGTGCAATACAATAATTCAACATATTTTCCTCCATTTTGTGGATGTCCATCTGTTTTGCAGTAAATGGTGCTGTAAAAGGTAGTCGTTGGGGACGTCCCATAACTATCTCATGTGGTGACAGGCCTGTTGTTCTGTTGGTTGCAGATCGCATTACCATCAAAGCTAAGGGCAGCAGTTCTGTCCATTTCAGTCCAGTGTCATTGCATAGTTTTGCCAGCTTATTTTTAAGCATTCCATTATATCTTTCAACAAGTCCAGCTGATTGTGGATGATAACTGCAATGAAAACGTTGATTAATCTGTAAAGCTTTACACATTTCTCTTATGACAGTTCCCGTGAAATGTGACCCGTTATCACTGGAAAGCTTAGCAGGGATTCCGAAGCGCGGTACAATTTCTTTTAACAAACATTTAGCAACAGTAGTGGCATCGGCCTTTTTACATGGAAAGGCTTCAATCCATCTAGAGAACACATCTACAATAACTAATACATACTTGAATCCCATACTCATAGGTAATTCAATAAAATCCATTTGTAAATGTACAAAAGGCCCGACTGGATTTGGGTGGGAGGCAGATTCTACTTTTTCCGTCTTACCCGGATTCATTGTCTGACAGGTAACACAATTTTCACAGATTTGTTTTGCAATTGCCGAAATACCTGGTGCATACCAAGTTGCCAAAATATAATCTGCCAATCCCCCTTTGCCTGCGTGTGTGAATGTATGAACACATCGGGCAATCCATGGAAGTAAGGATCTAGGGGCCACCACGCGGCCGTCATGGTGAACCCATATTCCTTCTGGATTTTTATAACATTGATCCTTCGTCCAGGTCACCACCTCCTCCGTACTGGCCTGTGTCTGAAAGGTCAGCACATCATTAATAGTGGGTGGCGGGTCTGAGCAATTATTTTTCCTTAGTGGGAACAATGACACCTGCATCCCCCCTTTCGACAGAGCTGCTGACTTAGCTGCATTATCAGCTCTGGCATTCCCAAGTGCCACCTCATTCGACTGGCCTGTATGTGCTTGGCATTTGATAATGGCAAGTTTTAAGGGGCATTGAATGGCTCGCAGGAGATTTTCAACTTGTTCTGCATTTTTGATAGGGGTTCCTGAAGAAGTCAGGTACCCGCGAATCTTCCAAATTTGTCCATAGTCATGTGATACCCCAAAAGCATACCTGGAGTCAGTGTAGATATTAACTGTGTGTCCTTCAGCCAGAATACAGGCTCGAGTTAACGCAAACAATTCGGCTTGTTGGGCTGAAAAGGAGTCTGGAAGAGAGGCTGTTTCGACAACATTAAACTGAGTTACAATTGCATAAGCCGCTCTAGGTTGGCCCCTATCATTTCGTAAGGCTGATCCGTCAACATAGTACACTAGATCAGGATTACACATTGGTACATCTGTTAGATTGATACGTGGTTTAGTCACTAATTCGGTTACCATTTCACATGAATGGGGTTCGCCGTCGTCTTCCGTGGGGAGTAGAATGGCTGGATTTAAGGTAGTACATCTTTTGATGACAAGGTTCGGATTTGATAACAGTTTGACCTCGTATTTGGTGGTTCTTGCGGAGGTTAGGTGTTGGGTGGCACATTTAGTAAGTAAAATCTCGACAGAGTGTGGGATATACAAAATGGTCTGATGATTTAGAGTTATTGTCTGAGCCTGTTGCATAGCATAATAAGCTGCTGCCAACGAAGGAAGACATCCTGGTAGTCCGCGTGCCACTGGGTCTAGTTGGGTACTGAAATACGCTACCGGTCGCTGCCTGTCCCCATGTAACTGAGTCAAAACAGATTGTGCAAAACCCGACTTGTGATGCACAAATAAGTTGAATAGCTTAGTGTAATCTGGTAATCCCAAGGCGGGTGCTGAAGTGAGGGACTGTTTAAGGTTCTGAAAAGCATTCCGGGATACCTCATTCCAAATCAACTTCTCTGGTAGTGCGGGCATGGACATGTCTAACAGTGGTCTAACAATCTCGGAATAACTCATAACCCATTGCCGGCAGTATCCTGTCATGCCGAGGAGGTGTTTCATTTCTCTCTTGGTTACTGGTAGTGGGGCAGAGCAGATTGCTTTTACTCGGTCTTGTGTCAATTGTCTCGTATCTCTGACCAATTCGTGCCCTAGATACCGAACCTTTTCTGAGACAAATTGTAACTTTGCCTTTGACACCTTGTGTCCTTTCGAGGCCAGAGCTTTTAATAACACAAGGGAGTCCGCTTCGCAGGCCAATTTGGAGGGTGAGGCGAGCAATAAGTCGTCAACATACTGCACAAGTGCAGAACCTGCTGGTAAAATTACATCTTCCAGATCCCTCTTTAGGCACTGTGAGAATATGGTAGGGCTCTCGGTAAATCCCTGCGGGAGTCTTGTCCACGTATATTGGCGTCCTTTATACGTGAAGGCAAACAGGAATTGAGACTCTGGGTGAATGGGTATTGAGAAAAATGCTGAACACAGATCAACTACTGTGTAATACGTTGATGATGCCGGAATACTGGCAAGTATAATTGCCGGGTTGGGTACCACTGGATAAGTTGGGAATACCGAATGATTCACGGCCTGTAGGTCTTGGACAAATCTCCATTTGTCACTATTGGGCTTCTGCACCGGAAAGATCGGTGTGTTACATGGACTTCTAGTTGGAACGATTACTCCCTGGGCCAGCAGGGACTTAATGACTGGCTCAATACCTTGTTCTGCGGCTGGGGACAAGGGGTATTGGGGCTTCTTGGGGAGCGGGGCGGTTGAATTGATTGCTACCTTATAGGGTTGTGCGGTGAGCATCCTCCCTACTTCATTAGCGTGTGTAGACCATAGTTGTTCTGGAACTTTAGCAAGAAGCTCTGCTGTGCTTTGTCGTACTGGGAAGCTAGTGGCTGAGAGCATCCTTTCTTCTAAGACAGCATCGAAGTATACTTTCCCATTCAACTTGACAGAATAGCCTCCCCCCCTTTCATGTTGCCCCAAAGTTCCATTACGTGTGTGCCATTCCTCTTGTACTGGGGATCCTTGCATTCTTTTAACCATTTGTCCTAAATCCTGGGGTTTATACGTGCCTGCAACCGCAAGGGTGCAGTGTGGAACGCTCCCTTTAACCCTAAACAAGCTCTGACTGTGGGAGGATAATTCAACCCCTGCCGCTATCCCTTCGGGTCCGATAAAGATTTTTTCGATCATCAATTGATGTTTCTGGTGCAGGAATGGTTGATAAAAGATTTGTGCTGTAGCGTCTGATCCCGTTTTGTCACAATATGCTGTGCAGTGTAATGTTTCGTACCACTTGCCCAAGGTTTGAGATTTGAGGTAGTCTGTGATTAACCTTGTTACACACCAATATGAACCAACCAAATAGGATAGGGTTTTGCTTAGTGTGGGGTCCAAATTTTTCCAGGCATACAATATGGGAGTTGTGGGTTGAAGTAGTGGATATGCGCCACATTTATCTATGGGGACTCGAACCTCCAGACCAGCTGGGGAACAGAGGATCGTGGCATTCATTTTACATAACAGGTCACGTCCACACAGATTCACTGGAACCTCTTTAGACAGTAGGAATGAATGACTATCTTCGTAATCCTCTATTTGTACATTGATAGGGTTGGAGAAAAACATTTGCTGTGCGTGTCCAGATAGTCCAATCACTGAGGTTTGACTAGTGGAAGTGGGAATTCCCCTCGTATCCTCCCTTGAAAGGACCGAATAGGTGGCACCAGTATCCACTAGGAATGGGACATCCTTTCCTTGTATTCGTATTTTTACTTCAGGTTCTCCTATGGCATTTAACGAAACGACAGGAAGCTGTTTGTTCGCAGCACTCGGGTCTGGGATTGGGCGTCATTGATCATTATACGGGCAATTTGGTGGTTGGCCGAATTGCTTTTGATTCTGTGATCCAAATGGATCTTGCACAGAGAAATTAGTCTGAGGTCTAGCATGTACCTGGACTTGGGTCGCATACTGGTTGGGTTCTGAAGGGGGAGGGTGTGCTCTATTACCTGCCTGTTGAGTCCAATCATGATTTGGTTGTTGCTGTTTTGCCCGGCAAGTTCTAGCCCAGTGTCCAATCTGTCCACAATTGTGACAGGTATAATATTGTTCCTGCCCTGCACCTCCTCTCCCTCTTCCCCTGTAATATCCTCCTCTGGCTTGCCCTCTTCCTCTACCCTGGGGGGGGGGCGTAGGACGGTGTCACCGGGGTGGGTGTTATTGGAGCTGCTTGTCCTACAAACATGGTGACCTTGCTTTTAGATTCTCTATTTCGCTCTTGTATGTCCTTTAACATAGATACAACCTTGGATAGCGATTCCTGTCGCCATCCGAGAGAAACTAGTTTAAAGGGATCTCTGAGTTCGGGCCGTAGCCCGTTTACCACGGCGCTGATCATAGGAGCTTCTACCTCCTCCATTTTCATGCCTGAACATTGGTTCATGATCTCTCGCACTCTTTCTACATAATCCTCAACATCCTCCTCCTTTCTTTGTGTAGTTTCCATAATTTTGGACCAATTCGTTTTCCTCGGGAACACCGAATGTAAGGCTTCCCAACATCTTCCCCAGAACCCCTCTCCTGGCTTCGTGCTGGGATCTGCATCTGGAGCCTCTCGATGGGTTTTAAAATCTTTGAATTTTATCTCAAGTTCGGCAAATTTTGTGTCCTTTAACCATGCTTTCAGTAAGATTTGACCATCTAATATACTGGGTTCGTGGCACAAGATGATTACTTTTAACTGGTCTATGGCCTTTTCAATATTGGTTTTGGGGTCTGCCAATCCTTCCACAATTATTCTTAATTCACTTGGTGACCATGGTCGATAAATAGGGACCGGAGCCCCCCCCGAGAGTGGACTGGGAAAAAGTCTTACTGGGTATGCTGATGATGATGGCTCCAGGGCACTGGGCCCTGGTCCACGGGTAAGACTTCGTGTGCCCCCTGCAGGGCCGTCACGGTATTGATTCCCTTGTGACTGACTTATATTTCCTGCAGCCGCACCTGTATTGTTGGGAGCGGGTGTTACCCCGTTTCCCTGTACTCCGGCCCGAGGATCGTCTCCTCCTTGGCCTGGAGCACCCCCCGGGGATGGAACATACGGCGGTGGTCGATGGCTGTAGGGAGTCCAATCCTCATCCCAGTCCTCATCCTCATCCTTATCCCAACCCTCAGGGGCCCTAGGTGAGTGTGCCTTTGTCTCTTTAGCAACCATAACGGATGGGTGTTTGTTATGTCGAGGGCGATTCACCTGCTCTACCCGTTCATCCCCCTGCTTTCTCCCTCTAGTACACTGCTTGCTAACTCTTAGGCTCTTCTCGTGTCGTTCCTCAGCTTCCCTTTTCCAATCTCCAAACGCTGACCAATTCACTTTTTTTTTCCTCTTCTACCTGGGTCTCTGTCTATAAGGCATTCTTCTAGACAGGTTATTCTCTCTAAATTGAATGAACCATCGGGTGGAAATGGCCTGTTTTCACCCTTAGTCCATTTTACCCATTCTCTTAGGTGGTCAATTGAAGACTGACCACAATTCTGGAGCATAAAATGGGCTGGGGTCCCTTTTGGTGGTGGTTTACTTGCTCCAGCCCCCATTCTGGATGATTTAAGATTTTACCACAGTTTCTGATCTCACAATCCTTTCGGCTATCCGAGTTCTCTACGCCCACTTCTCCTGGCCGTTACGTGGCCTGAAAAGGCTCTTAATTCGGGCTCAGTCTGGGTGTGTGAGATATGTTGGCACGAACCAATCGTAGTTGATCAATCAGTTACTGTTTCTTTTCCTAATCAATCCTTGTGTTTTTTTTTCGAATCACAACTCTCCCTAGTGAATCTTCCCGTTTCTCTAATGGCAATGACTCACAAAGGTATTGCACACAACAGTAATACAAGGACAACAAACAATATTCCCGTGAGTACACAAATCATAACCTCTAAACAAATTCTCAGTCTGCGTTGTACGCCACTACAGACCGAGTCCTTAACTTATCCTAATAACAGCTGATAAAACTTAAGGTTCCGTACCCAAACTCTTTGATCGATTGCGCTCTTTTTTTTTTAATAGTCTTATCACATAAGAACCCCTTCCGAATTAAAAACAATAAAAATCTTATCACATAAGAACCTTCGATCGATTAGCGCTTTCTTTTTTCTTTTTTTTTAATAGTCTTATCACATATGAACCCCTTCCGAATTAAAAACAATAAAAATCTTATCACATAAGAACCTGGAACCCTTTTCGATCGACTAGCGCTCCCTTACCTACTGAAACCTTCCCCGGGCTGTCTCGAGATTTTTTCCAGAACCTGTTCTCTTCTGCTGGCGAGCTGAGAAAGAAATGGTTATAAAAAAATACCTTTAACTTTTAAATGCCGAGTCTTGTAGATGCAGTACCTCAGCTGTGGACAACAGATTACATCTGCGATTCAACAGTGAAGAAACCTCTTGTGAGCAAAGGCTCACCTTGTTTGGCCACCGAAGCCTTTCACTGGAGAGGCACTATGCCTGTATCCGTTTTACTCACAGAACAGAGAGTATGCATCTCGGTGGAACCTCCAATAACTGACGAAATCTCGACCTCAGAAAAGAATGACTCCGACACTTACAGCTCCGATGGAAGTTTCCCTTTTAATTTACTTGCTCGCAAGGGGTAGGTTTCACTCAGTCAAGGGCTAAATGAACACCTCCGCAATGGTACAGCTTCACAAGATATTTATACAGTAAAACCCAAGTTCTGGCCTCTCCCTGTGTATTGCTCTGTCTCACAGTCAGTGAATACAGATAAAGAGTTAATTACTATATCCTGGTCCTGACATGGTGTCGAGATATTTCCTTTTGTCAGGGTTATCAGAAAGCCAAACGGCCATTACTCCATGAGTCATAGGTAATGGGCTATCACCTGTCTTGTATTGTGTCAGGATTATCCAATTTTCTGGTCAGTTTACCTGTTTGCTTCAAATGGATGAGGTAAAGGAAAGAGATAATGGCTAGAAGATAAGGGTGGGGTGACATGGAACTCCTGTAGTGTAGACAATAGGAGAGCACCATGGGGGGTTACTTGTCTCAGCATGACTTGTCTCCTAGCTGTCTGATAACCATCAGCCATCTAACAGCAGGTTTAGCTGTTTATGCAAGCTGGCTGCTAAAATGCAGAAAGTTCTGGAAGGGCCAGGACTCCATTTTAATCAAAAGGCACACAAATACCGTATGGTATCAGCTTAGATAAAAATACATTTCCACACATCAAGAGCACGAGGTTAACAGGCGGCGATTCAAAAAGTATCATAATCCACATAGATGTTGCAGGATTCAAGATACCCATGGAAATCGACACTGGTGCATCCGTGAGTGTAGTACTGAAGTCGCTATACCTCGATAAATTGTGGGATTTTCCATTGGAGAAAGCCAAGATAGAGCTGCGAGGCTACTCGGAAGAGAATATTCCGGTGGTAGGTCGTATCACCGTACCGGTGAAATACAAGGTTCAAGTTCAGAGCTTGCCTCTAATAGTAATGGCAGGAGACAAGCCTGCGTTACTAGGAAGAAATTGATTGGGATCACTGAAGCTGGATTTGTTACGCTCATAATAAAGTGATTCAACTGAGTACTGTATGTAATGAGTATGACCTTAGCTCCTTTAATTAAATTCCAGAGTGTTGGTACAGCAAGTGAGGCCTGCTTATATACAGTGCTCCCAAGGGATGCTGGGATCCCTTGGGACTCCAACAGGTAGGCCCTCTGGTGGTGGTATGATACAGGTTGCCAAGGGTTACTTACATAACATCACTCCCTCCCAAAGTCAATAGTGCACTTATTTACAGGGTGAGACAATCTGGGGCTTTTTGCTCCCTTGTCGATTGTCTCGGTACAAATGCAGGTGTAGGTGAGTTGGTTGGTTCTTCGCTGGGCTGCTGGCAGCTGGCCTTGCCGGGCTGTTGGGGATGGTGAGTTCAACTTCATGGTCAACCGTGATGTCGGTTGCCACTTGTGTGTGTTGGAGGTTCGAAGTTGGTGGTGTCCTCTTCAGGTTGCTCGTGGCTGTTTGTGAATCGCAATTTGGTTTGGTCCAAATGCTTTCTGCACGTTAGTCCATTGGCTAGTTTGACCTGAAACACCCTACTCCCTTCTTTGGCTATGAAAGTGCCAGCAAGCCATTTGGGACCATGTCCATAGTCAATACAGGGTCATTGATTTCAATATCGCGTGACAAATTTGCGCGATCATGCTTTGTTGATGCCGCCTACCCTCGACGTGATCATGGAGATCAGGGTGGACAAGAGAGAGCCTTGTTTTGAGCACTATTTTCATGAGCAGCTCGGCTGGGGGATCCCCGGTGAGCGAGTGGGGCCTAGTGTGGTAGCTGAAAAGGACTCGGGACAGGCGGGTCTGCAGGGAGCCTTCTGACACACATTTCAAGCTTTGCTTGATGGTTTGGACTGCCCGTTCTGCCTGGTCATTGCATGCGGGCTTGAACGGGGCAAATGTGACGTGCTTGATCCCATTGCGGGTATTGAATTCCTTGAATTCAGCACTGGTCAAACACGGCCCATTGTCACTGACTAGAACATCAGCAGGCCGTGTGTGGCAAACATGGCTCGTAGGCTTTCAATGGTGGCAGTGGCTGTGCTTACAGACATTATTACACATTCAATCCATTTTGAATAAGCGTCCACAACAACCAAGAACATTTTGCCTAGGAATGGGCCCACAAAGTCAACATGGATCCTAGACCATGGTTTGGAGGGCCATGACCACAAACTTAGATATGCCATTCTGGGTGCATTGTTCAGTTGAGAGCAAGTGTTGCATTGGCGCACGCATGACTCTAAGTCTGAGTCAATGCCGGGCCACCATATATAGGATCTGGCTATAGCTTTCATCATTACTATGCCTGGGTGAATGCTGTGTAGGTCACCTATGAACATTTCCCTGCCTTTCTTAGGCAAAACCACGCAATTACCCCACAAAAGACAGTCCGCCTTTATGGATATTTCACCTTTGCGCCACTGGAACGGCTTGATCTCTTCATGCATCTCCGCTGGGACGATGGACCAGCTCCCATGGAGAACACAGTTTTTTACCAGGGACAGTAAAGGATCCTGGCTGGTCCAGGTCCTGATCTGGTCGGCTGTAACGGGTGACTTTTTGTTTTCGAATGCATCCATCACTAAGAGCAAGTCTGCAGGCTGTGCCATTTCCACCCTGGTGGTGGGCAATGGTAGCCGACTGAGAGCATCAGCGCAGTTCTCTGTGCCTGGTCTGTGGCGGATTACATAGTTGTATGCAGACAGCGTGAGAACCCATCTTTGAATGCGGGCAGAGGCATTGTTGTTAATCCCTTTGCTCTCTGAGAATAGGGATATGAGTGGCTTATGGTCAGTTTCTAGCTCAAACTTGAGACCAAACAGATACTGGTGCATTTTTTTCACCCCGTAAACGCACGCCAGAGCTTCTTTTTCAATCATGCTGTAAGCACTTTTGGCCTTGGACAAACTCCTGGACACATAGGTGACCGGTTGCAATGTTCCCGATTCATTAGCCTGTTGTAACACACACCCGACCCCGTATGACGATGCATCGCAAGCTAGCACTAATCATTTACATGGGTTATAAAGAACAAGCAGTTTGTTGGAACATAACAAATTTCTGGCTTTCTCAAAAGCAGCCTCTTGTGATTTCCCCCATACCCAGTCATCTCCCTTGCGCAGTAGCACATGTAGGGGTGCTAGCAAGGTGCTTATCCCGGGTAGGGAATTACCAAAATAGTTGTGAAGTCCCAGGAACGACCGCAGCTCTGTCACGGTCTGTGGCCTCGGCGCGTTCTTGATGGCCTCTGTCTTGGCGTCGGTGGGTCTGATGCCATCTGCTGTGATTTTTCTTCCTAAGAACTCGACATCTGGCACCAGGAAAACACGCTTTGAGCTTTTCAACCTGAGTCCCATGTGATCTAGCAAACTTAGAACCTCTTCCAGGTTCTGCATGTGTTCGATGGCGCCCGACCTGTGACCAGTATGTCATCCTGGAAGACCACGGTGTGTGGAACCGACTTTAGCAGGCTCTCCATGTTCCATTGGAAAATTGCCGCGGCCGAACAAATCCGAAATGGGCATCTGTTAGATGAACAGACCTTTGTTCGTGTTGATGCAGGTGAGGCCTTTTGAAGGTTCCTCCAGCACCTGCGTCGTGTCGGCCGAGGTCAGGTCCAACTTGGTGAACGTCTTTCCTCCTGCCAGGGTCGCAAATAGGTCGTCTGCCTTGGGTAGCGGGTACTGGTCCTGTACGTTACTTTATAGTCCCCATAAATTCTGATCGTGCCGTCGTCTTTGAGAACCAGAACAATCGGACTGACCCACTCGTTGTACTCCACCGGCGCGATGATGCCTTCTTGCTGCAGCCTGTCCAGCTCAATTTCCACTTTCTCTCGCATTATATATGGCATCGCCCGTGCCTTGTGGTGGATGGGCTGTGTACCGGGAAACAAGTGGATCTGCACCTTCACCCCGAGAAACTTCCTATGCCTGGCTCAAACAATGACGGGAACCTGCGCAGAACCTGGGCATATGAGTCGTCGTCGACAGACAAAAGCACTCGGATGTCGTCCCAGTTCCAACGGATTTTCCCAGCCAGCTTCTGCCGAACAGTGTGGGGCCATCTCCTGGCACAATCCATAGTGGGAGTTCGTGCACTGCTCCATCGTAGGAGTCTTTTACTTCTATGCTGCCAATAACAGGGATCAGCTCTTTGATGTAAGTTCTTAGTTTGGTGTGAATGGGGCTAAACTTGGGCCTGTGTGCATTTTTGCACCACAGCTTGTCGAAGGCCTTTTTTGCTCATGATAGACTGACTCGCACCCATGTCCAGTTCCATGGATACTGGAATTCCGTTCAGTTCAACTTTTAACATTTTGTGGTGAAGGTGTGTACCCTGTACACTTCTGCCTCCTCAGTTCAAGTCTCTATTTCAGCCTGATCCACCATGGATCGATCTTCTTCTGCAACATGGTGGTTTGCAGGGTTTGCAACTCGTCTGCACATTTGCTGGAGGTGTCCGATTTTTCCACAACCTTTGCACGCATAGTGTTTGAAGTGGCATTGATGGGCTCGATGATCACCTCCACAGCACCAACAAGGTGTTAACTGCCTCGCAGTAACGATTGATGGCGGACTCTGGGTCATCTGTCATCGTGCAGCTGCTGGTGTGTACGTTCTGCCATATGCATTCCTGCCTGAAAACGACGTTACTTTGTGTACAGTACTAGTCGAAACCTCTTTATACTGCGAAATTTGTTTGGTGTTATCGCTGGTGGACATAAATGCCTGGGCTATCGTTATGGCTTTGCTCAGATTCGGTGTTTCAACAGTCAATAGTTTGCGAAGGATAACCTCATGTCCAATGCCAAGCACAAAAAAGTCTCTTAACATTTGCTCAAGGAATCCATCGAATTCGCAATCTCCTGCAAGGCGCCTTCGTTCGGTGATGTAGCTCGCCACTTCCTGGCCTTCCGACCATTGACACGTGTAGAACCGATACCTTGCCTTCGGATTTAGGTACTCCCGGACCAGCGTACACAGTTCTTCATAGGATTTAGTTGTTGGTTTCACTGGAGCCAGAAGATTCTTCATGAGGCCATAGGTTGTTGCCCCACAGACGGTAAGGAAGATCGCCCTTCGTTTGGCAGCGTTTTCGTCCCCTTCCAGCCCATTGGCCACGAAGTATTGGTCGAGTCACTCCACAAAGCCCTCCCAATCGTCCTCTTCTGAGAATTTCTCCAGGATACCAACAGTTCTTTGCATTTTCGCGTGGTTGTTCGTTATCTGGTTTACATCCAACCAAGGAAAAACTGGATGCAATCAGAAATGCACCCACTCCCAAGAATGTCACTGAACTTCAATCATTTTTGGGTCTTTTGAACTATTATGGGAAGTTCCTACCAAATTTGGCGACAGTATTACATCCATCGAATGACCTATTGAAAAAACAGTTCCATTGGAAGTGGTCAAAAGAATGTGATACAGCATTCAAGGAGTGTAAAAGCTACTTGGTAGAGAGCGCCATGTTAGTTCACTATGACTTATCTCAGGAGATCAAGCTAGCATGTGATGCCTCCCCATATGGAGTTGGGGCAGTAATCTCTCATGTATTACGTAGTGGGGAGGAGAGACCAATTGCTTTTGCTTCAAGCACTCTCAGTGCCAGTGAGCGTAATTATGGAAAAATCGAAAGAGAAGCTTTGGCATTAATTTTTGGGGTCAAGAAGTTCCACAAATACTTGTATGGTTGTAAATTTACTCTCGTTACAGACCATAAGTCCCTGATAGCAATCATGGAGCCTATCTATGTTCTTTTGGAGCTTTTTTATATCTTCCTCACACATTTCTTTTCCTCCTATCTTTGTATCGTCAACAAACTTAGCTACGTTACACTCAGTCCCTTCTTCCAAGTCGTTAATATAGATTGTAAATAGTTGGGGTCCCAGCACTGATCCCTGCAGCACCCCACTCATAACTGATTGCCAACCAGAGAATAAACCATTTATCCTGACTCTCTGTTTTCTGTTTATTAGCCAATCTTCTATCCATGCTATTATATTCCCCCCAACCCTGTGAACTTTTATCTTGTGCATTATCCTTTTGTGTGGCGCCTTGTCAAATGCCTTCTGGAAGTCCAAATACACCACATCCACTGGTTCCCATTTATCCACCCTGTTCATTACATCCTCAAAGAACTCCAGCAAATTTGTCAAACATGACTTCCCCTTCATAAATCCATGCTGACTCTGCCTGACCAAATTTTGCTTTTCCAAATGTCCTGTTATTGCTTCTTTAATAAAGGACTCCAACATTTTCACAACCACAGATGTTAGGCTAACTGGTCTAAAGTTTCCTGCTTTTTGTCTGCCTCTTTTTGAATAGTGGCGTTACATTTGCAGTTTTCCAATCTGCCGGGACCTCCCCAGAATCCAGGGAATTTTGGTAAATTACAACCAATGCATCCACAATCCCTGCCGCTACTTCTCTTAAGAACCTAGGATGCAAGCCATCAGGTCCAGGTATCTAACTTCAGAATGTCCTGCTAACTTCAGGAATCTGTGGACATGCACTCTAAAGTCCCTCTGTTCCTCTACACTCAGTGTCATACCATTTAACGTGTATTCTCTTGCCTTGTTAGCCCTCCCCAAATGCATTACCTCACTTCTCCAGATTGAATTCCATTTGTCACTGTTCCGCCCACCTGACCAGTCATTGATACCTTCTTGAAGTCTACAGCTTTCTTCTTTATTATCAACCACACGGCCAATTTTTGTATCATCTGCAAACTTCTTAATCATGCGCCCTACATTCAAGTCTAAATCATTGATGTATACCAGAAAAAGCAAGGGACCCAGTACTGAGCCCTGCGGAACCCCACTGGAAACATCCTTCCAGTCACAAAAACACCCACCTTCCATTACCCTTTGCTTCCTGCCTCTGAGCCAATTTTGGATCCAACTTGCCACTTTGCATTGGATTCCATGGGCTTTTACTTTTGTGACTAGTCTACCATGTGGGACCTTATCAAAAGCCTTGCTAAAATCCATATACACTACATGATATGCACTGCCTTCATCGGTCCTCCTTGTTATCTCCTTAAAAAATTCAATCAAGTTAGTCAGACACCGTCTTCTCGTAACAAATCCATGCTGACTGTCCCTGATTAATCCGTGACTTTCTAAATGAAGATTTATCCTGTCTCTCAGAATTTTTTCCAAATAATTTTCCCACCACCGAGGTTAGGCTGACTAACCTGTAATTACTCGGTCTATCGCTTTCTCTGATAGAGCCTCTGCTATTTCCTCGCTTGCTTCTCTTAACAGCTTTCAAAGATGTTAAACCCCTTAATACTTACTCTCTCACTATGTTTATTTCAGCTAATATTTCACATTCCTCCTCCCTGACTGCATGAATGACTGCATAGAAAAAACATAGAACCATAGAAATTTACAGTGCAGAAGAAAGCCATTTCGGTCCATCGTGTCCGCACAGGCCGAAATGTTAGTCTCACCTTTTTTTTAAGGGAACATAACTTGCTTTGATCCCTCACAATCTCCTCCTTGAATGCCTCCCACTGCTCTGACACTGATTTACCTTCAAGTAGCTGTTTCCAGTCCACTTTGGCTAAATCACACCTCAGCTTAGTAAAATTGGCTTTTCCCCAATTGAGAACTTTTATTCTGGGTCTATCATTGTCCTTTTCCATAACTACCCTAAATCTAACAGAATTATGCTCTCCCACTTATACCCCTTCCACTTGCCCAGCTTCATTCCCTAAAACTATATCCAGAACCACCCCTCCCTTGTTGGGCTTGCTGCATACTGGCTAAAAAAAGTTCTCTTGAATGCATTCTAGGAATTCTGCACCCTCATTATCTGATCATTATCACATTGCTGTTTGTGGGAGCTTGCTGTGTGCAAATTGGCTGCCGTGTTTCCTACATTACAACAGTGACTGCACTACAAAAGTATTTAATTTATCTCTAACCAGCTATTTAACCCCACAAATCAGGAAACACACAGTAGGTTTGTTAATTTCCATTGCACATTTATTTCCAGATGTTAAACTTCTCACATTTAAGTTGTTGAACTAACGTGGCTAGAAATATAAATGACGGACAGGAAAAGACCTGCTGCTCCATCCAGCCTGTCCCACACAACCGCGATGTTCTGTAGCCGCAGACAACATTCGGCGATGACTTGAAACCGCTTAGCGAGTTGTCCTGAGTTCCCCCTTCTGTGTCGTTCCAGCTAGCACGGAAACCGTCCTCAATCTTGTTTGTGAAAATGCTAACTGTTACACCCTTTAATTTGCCATTCCTTTAGGACGTGCCTTACTCAGTGGATTGAAATTGAATTACAGAGCCAGCAATGCTTGGATGAAACATCAGCTCCTAAACATTAACAGGGGGGAGGGTTGGGGAATGGGGGCGGTAGGGGATGTGGATCTAATTATCGGGATGCATCGGCACAATTTGTCTGGGAAAATGTTTTCCCCTCCCTCCCCAGCTCCCATGCTGTGTTAACTTTTAGCACTTTCCAGAAGTCAGCTTGTTGACACCCAAAGACAACCCAGAACGAGGAGAATCCATTCACTTCCTTCCCCACAAGACACGAGAGACAACCAGGTGGCTTGAAAATGCTGTCACTTGAAGAATGAAGAGGAGCTTACGAGGGAACAGCTTCCAAGGGAGCTGATCTTCAGTCGAGCATTCTCCACACACTGCTGGCGACTAACCATGTAGCCGAGGAGGATGGGAACGGCGGCTTAAGTAACCAGGACAGACATGATAAAGTGATCATTATCCATGAATGCCACACTGCTGGGATACCCTAATCTGATGGGCATTCCATCTCAACAGCCAGCCCACCAATCAGAAGCTGGCAAGATCCAAATCCAGGTCCTGATGGTTCAGTTTACTGCTTGGATCTGGCGCTGGCACCCGTGAATAACACTCACTTTGATCAATTTGTCCTGGGAGCCGGAGAGCCTGTTCCCTTGCAGGGTCCGCCCTACTCACCCCAAGTACCAGTTGGTCAGTGTCCAACAGTGTGTGTAGCATGTTGGAATAAAAAATAAAGATTCCCTAAATACAAAGTAGGTATGTCTATAATCTTCAAATAACTCTCTGTCCAGTCAGACCGGCAATATTTAACGCCAGGATGTATGAGAAGCAGTTTGTGAGGCAAGTAAAGGGTTAACTAGAACCACCTTCTGCTGCAATGTTCTGTAGCATCCTGGCGATCCGGCAACCCTGAGCAACAAAATCTAGAAACAAAAGAACGAAAGGCTGTCCAGCCTCCGTCCTGACTGCCTGAGGTCCTCGAGCAGAGAGGTGATTGTCCGCTGATACGAGCAAGTCAATCAATCTGATAATCCCCAAAGTCCTGAGGATATTCTGGACTACCTCAGTGTTGATCATCCACGGGTCAGGGTGAACCACAGAGCGGCTGAGTGTGCCGACTGTAGTATTGTCCATCGCGGCCTAATGTGGCAGCAAGAGTGTCATACTGTCCTTCAAGCACCAATGGGAAGCAACAAGTCAACTTAACAGAGGGACCCAGGAGGGGGACCCAGACTGTAGAAATACTGGCATACTGTCTATAGACATAGAAATTTACAGCGTAGAAGTCGGCCAAATGCGTCCGCACTAGCCAACAAAGAGCCGTACGGCCCTTGGTCAGCAGCCCTAAAGGTTACATATAAACCTATGAATAATGATGGAAAGGCAAAGAGCACCCAGCCCAACCAGTCCGCCTCATACAATTGCGACACCCCTTATACTGAAAACATCTACACTCCACCCCAACCGGAGCCAGTTCATCTCCTGGGAGAGGCAAAAAACAGATACAAACCCAGGCCAATTTAGGGAGAAAAAATGTGGGAAAATTCCTCTCTGACCCATCCAGGCGATCGACACTAGTCCAGGAGATCAACCTGGCTGTAGTCTATTCCCTGCAGTACTTACCATTATATCTGCATCGTCCTACAAAAGGTCATCCAGTCTAATCCCAATTAGCAGCTCTAGGTCCCTGCAGGTTACTGCACTTTAAGTGCCCATCCAAACATCTCTCAAAAGTGATGAGGGTTTCTGCATCCACCACTCTTCTAGGCAGCGAGTTCCAGATCGCCACAACCCTCTGCGTAAAGAAGCCCCCCTTTAATCCTTTATAAACCTTCCACAAACCACCTTAAAACTATGCCCCCTCGTAATAGACCCCTCCACCAATAGAAATAGACCCTTACTATCCATTATGTCCAGGCCCCTCAATATATTGTACACCTCGATGAGGTCTCCTCCCAACCTCCTCTGTTCCAATGAGAACAAACTCAGCCTATCCAATCTGTCCACATAACTAAGATTTTCCATTCCAGGCAGCTTCCTTGTAAATCTCCTCTGCACTCTCTCTAGTGCAATCACACCCTTCCTATAATACGGCGACCAGAACTGCACGCAGTACTCCAGCTGTGGCGTCACCAATGTATTACACAATTTAAGCATAACCACCCTGCTCTGATATTCTATGCCTTGGCCAATAAAGGCAAGCATTCCGTATGCCTTCTTAACCACCTTATCCACCTGGTTTGCTACTTTCAGGGATCTGTGGACAAGCACTCCAAGGTCCCTTTGTTCATCTACACTATTAAGTGGCCTACAGCTTAATGTGTGTACCCTTTCCTTATTCGCCCTCCCAAAGTGCATCACCTCACACTTCTCTGAATTAAATTCCATTTGCCACTGTTCTGACCACCTGACCAGTAGATTGATATCCTCCTGCAGCCCATGACTTTCCTCTTCATTATCAACCATAGACATGCTGACTTACCCTGCACCGAATCTAAAAGTGCACAATGTCCTATTATACCGTTCACACCCCGAGCCTGCTGAAATGACAAGTGAACTCATCCATGTCCACTGGCCTTGTCGCAGCATTACTTGAAGAGCCTGATGGCTGTAGCCCAAATGCCTGGAGGACACTGTGCCCCACCCTCTCTCGTTCAGCTGCTGCAACAAATGAGAACTGTGGAAACCGAGACATCAAGAACGCTCAACTGGAGACATATCTTCATCAGTTGAGCATTCTGGATGACTATCTCTCACTCTCAGTGCGGGTAGTGACCAGTATGCCCACTAGTAGATAGTTCCTCTGATGGTCAAACATAGAAACATAGAAATTTACAGCGCAGAAGGAGGCCATTTCGGACCATCTGCCTCACACAACTGCGACACCCCTTATACTGAAAACATCTACACCCCACCCATCTGGAGCCATGTGATCTCCTGGGACAGGCAAAAACCAGATAAAAACCCAGGCCAATTTGGTGAAAAAAAATCTGGGAAAATTCCATTGGCACTGATCATCTGACCAGTAGATTGATATCGTCCTGCAGCCCAAATCTTTCCTCTTCATTATCAACCATAGACATGCTGACTTACCCCGCAGCGAGTCTGAAAGTGTATAATGGCCGATCGACACTAGTCCAGGAGATCACCCTGGCCGTATTCTATTCCCTGCATTACTTACCATTATATCTGCGCCGTCCAACAAAAGGTCATCCAGTCTAATCCCAATTACCAGCTCTGGGTCCGTAACCCTGCAGGTTACTGCACCTTAAGTAGCCATCCAACCGTCTCTTATAAGTGGTGAGGGTTTCTGCATCTACCAATCTTTCAGGCAGCAAGTTCCAGATCAAAATAATCCTCTGCGTAAAGAAGCCCCCCATCAAATCCCCTATAAACCTTCCACCAACCACCTTAAAACTATAGACCCCTCCATCAATGAAAATAGACCCTTACTATCCATTATGTCCAGGCCCCTCAATATATTGTACACCTCGATGAGGTCTCCTCTCAACCTCCTCTGTTCCTATGAGAAAAACCCAGCCTATCCAATTTGTCCTCATAACTAAGATTCTCCATTCCAGGCAACATCCTAGTAAATCTCCTCTGCACCCTCTCTAGTGCAATCACATCCTTCCTATAATAAGGCGACCAGAACTGCACGCAGTACTCCAGCTGTGGCGTCTTCAATGTATTACACAATTTAAGCATAACCTCCCTGCTCTGATATTCTATGCCTTGGCCAATAAAGGCAAGCATTCCGTATGCCTTCTTAACCACCTTATCCACCTGGTTTGCTACTTTCAGGGATCTGTGGACAAGCACTCCAAGGTCCCTTTGTTCATCTACACTATTAAGTGGCCTACAGCTTAATGTGTATACCCTTTCCTTATAAGTTAAAGCACATGGGATTGGGGGTAGTGTGCTGACGTGGATTGAGAACTGGTTGTCAGACAGGAAGCAAAGAGTAGGAGTAAACGGGTACTTTTCAGAATGGCAGGCAGTGACTAGTGGAGTGCCGCAAGGTTCTGTGCTGGGGCCCCAGCTGTTTACATTGTACATTAATGATTTAGACGAGGGGATTAAATGCAGTATCTCCAAATTTGCGGATGATACTAAGTTGGGTGGCAGTGTGAGCTGCGAGGAGGATGCTATTAGGCTGCAGAGTGACTTGGATAGGTTAGGTGAGTGGGCAAATGCATGGCAGATGAAGTATAATGTGGATAAATGTGAGGTTATCCACTTTGGTGGTAAAAACAGAGAGACAGACTATTATCTGAATGGTGACAGATTAGGAAAAGGGAAGGTGCAACGAGACCTGGGTGTCATGGTACATCAGTCATTGAAGGTTAGCATGCAGGTACAGCAGGCGGTTAAGAAAGCAAATGGCATGTTGGCCTTCATAGCGAGGGGATTTGAATACAGGGGCAGGGAGGTGTTGCTACAGTTGTACAGGGCCTTGGTGAGGCCACACTTGGAGTATTGTGTACAGTTTTGGTCTCCTAACTTGAGGAGTGCAGCGAAGGTTCACCAGACTGATTCCCGGGATGGCGGGACTGACCTATCAAGAAAGATTGGATCAACTGGGCTTGTATTCACTGGAGTTCAGAAGAATGAGAAGGGACCTCATAGAAACGTTTAAAATTCTGACGGGTTTAGACAGGTTAGATGCAGAAAGAATGTTCCCAATGTTGGGGAAGTCCAGAACCAGGGGTCACAGTCTGAGGATAAGGGGTAAGCCATTTAGGACCGAGATGAGGAGAAACTTCTTCACCCAGAGAGTGGTGAACCTGTGGAATTCTCTACCACAGAAAGTAGTTGAGGCCAATTCACTAAATATATTCAAAAGGGAGTTAGATGAAGTCCTTACTACTCGGGGGATCAAGGGTTATGGCGAGAAAGCAGGAAGGGGGTACTGAAGTTTCATGTTCAGCCATGAACTCATTGAATGGCGGTGCAGGCTAGAAGGGCTGAATGGCCTGCTCCTGCACCTATTTTCTATGATTCTATGTTTCTATGTTTCTATTAGCCCTCCCAAAGTGCATCACCTCACACTTCTCTGAATTAAATTCGATTTGTCACTGCCCTGACCACCTGACCAGTAGATTGATATCCTCCTGCAGCCCATGACTTTCCTCTTCATTATCAACCATAGACGTACTGACTTACCCCGCACCGAGTCTGAAAGTGTACAATGTCCTATTATACCGGTCACACCTCGAGCCTGCTGAAATAACAAGTGAACTCAACCATGTCCACTGGCCTTGAAGCCCAGCATCTCTCGTTCAGATGCTCCGACAAAGGAGATCTGTGGAAACATTACTTGCCAAGACATCAAGAATGCTCAACTGGAGATATATCTTCATCAGTTGAGCCTTCTGGATGACGATCTCTCACTCTCAATGCGGATGGTGACCAGTATGCTCACTAGCAGATAGTTCCTCTGAAAGTCAAACAAAGAAGCATAGAAATTTACAGCGCAGAAGGAGGCCATTTTGGACCATCGTGTCCGCGCCGGCCAACAAACAGCCGCACGGCCGTTGATCAGCAGCCGTAAAGGTTACATATAAACCTATGAACAATGACTGAAAGGCAAAGAGCACCCAGCCAACCTGTCCGTCTCACACAACTGCGACACCCCTTATACTGAAAACATCTACACTCCACCCCATCCGGAATCATGTGATCTCCAGGGAGAGGCAAAAACCAGATAAAAACCCAGGCCAATTTGGGGAGAAAAAATCGTGGAAAATTCCATTTGCCAATCCTCTGACCACCTGACCAGTAGATAGATATCCTCCTGTAGCCCATGACTTTCCTCTTCATTATCAACCATAGACATGCTGAATTACTCCGCACCAAGTCTGAAAGTGTACAATGTCCGATCGACACTAGTCCAGGAGATCACCCTGGCCATATTCTATTCCCTGCAGTACTTACCATTATATTTGCGCTGTTTCCAGTGTCCGTGACAACTACATATGCGGGAAGTGTATCCGGCTGCAGCTCCTGACAGACCGCGTTGCAACACTGGAGCTGCAGATGGATTCACTCTGGAGCATCTGTGATGCTGAGAATGACATGAATAGCACGTTTAGTGAGTTGGTCTTACCGCAGGTAAAGGTTACACAGCCAGATAGGGGATGGGTGACCAACAGGAAGAGCAGTGGAAGGAAGGTAGTGCACGGGTCCCCTGCGGTCATCTCCCTGCAAAACAGATACACCGCTTTGGGTACTGTTGAGGGGGATGACTCATCAGGGGAGGGCAGCAGCAGCCAAGTCCATGGCACCGTGGGTGGCTCTGTTGCACAGGAGGGCAGGAAAAAGAGTGGGACAGCTAAAGTGAAAGGGGATTCTATTGTAAGGGGAATAGATAGACATTTCTGCGGCTGCAACCGAGATTCCAGGATGCTATGTTGCCTCCCTGGTGCAAGGGTCAAGGATGTCTCCGAGCGGGTGTAGGACATTTTGAACGGGGAGGGTAAACAACCAGTTGTCGGGTTGCATATAGGTACCAACCATATAGGTAAAAACTGGGATGAGGTCCTACAAGACAAATTTAGGGAGCTTGGAGCTAAATTAAAAAGTAGGACCTCAAAAGTAGTAATCTCAGGATTGCTACCAGTGCCACGTGCTAGTCAGAGTAGGAATCGCATGACAGCTCAGATGAATACGTGGCTTGAGGAGTGGTGCAAAAGGAAGGGATTCAAATTTCTGGAACATTGGAACTGGCTTTGGGGGAGGTGGGACCAGTACAAACCGGACGGTCTGCACCTGGGCAGGACCAGGACCAATGTCCTCGGGGGAGTGTTTGCTAGTGCTGTTGGGGAGGAGTTAAAACTAATATGGCAGGGGGATGGGAACCTATGCAGGGAGACAGAGGGAAGTAGAATGGGGGTGGAAGCAAAAGATAGAAAGAAGAAAAGTAAAAGTGGAGGACAGAGAAACCCAAGGCAAAAAGCAAAAAGGGCCACATTACAGCAAAATCTGAAAGGGGCAAAGTGTGTTAAAAATACAAGCCTGAAGGCTCTGTGCCTCAATGCGAGGAGTATTCGGAATAAGGTGGACGAATTAACTGCGCAGATAGCAGTTAACGGATAGGATATAATTGGCATCACGGAGACATGGCTCCAGGGTGACCAAGGCTGGGAACTCAACATCCAGGGATATTCAACATTTAGGAAGGATAGACAGAGAGGAAAAGGAGGTGGGGTGGCGTTGTTGGTTAAAGAGGAAATTAATGCAATAGTAAAGAAGGACATTAGCTTGGATGATGTGGAATCGGTATGGGTGGTGCTACGGAATACCAAAGGGCAGAAAACGCTAGTGGGAGTTGTGTACAGACCACCAAACAGTAGTAATGAGGATGGGGACAGCATCAAACAAGAAATTAGGGATGTGTGCAATAAAGGTACAGTAGTTATCATGGGCGACTTTAATCTACATATTGACTGGGCTTACCAAACTGGTAGCAAAGCAGTGGAGGAGGATTTCCTGGAGTGTATTAGGGATGGTTTTCTAGACCAATATGTCGAGGAACCAACGAGAGGGCAGGCCATCCTAGACTGGGTGATGTGTAATGAGAAGGGACTAATTAACAATCTTGTTGTGCGAGGTCCCTTGGGGAAGAGTGACCATAATATGACAGAATTCTTTATTAACGTGAAGAGTGACACAGTTCATTCAGAAACTAGGGTCCTGAACTTGGGGAAAGGTAACTTCGATTGTATGAGACGTGAATTGGCTAGAATAGACTGGCAAGTGATACTTAAAGGGTTGATGGTGGATAGGCAATGGCAAATATTTAAAGATCATATGGATGAACTTCAACAATTGTACATCCCTGTCTGGAGTAAAAATAAAATGGGGAAGGTGGCTCAACCGTGGTTAACAAGGGAAATTAAGGACAGTGTTAAATCCAAGGAAGAGGCATATAAAGTGGCCAGAAAAAGCAGCAAACCTGAGGACTGGGAGAATTTTGCAATACAGCAGAGGAGGACAAAGGGTTTAATTAGGAGGGGGAAAATAGAGTATGAGAGGAAGCTTGCTGGGAACATAAAAACTGACTGCAAAAGCTTCTGTAGATATGTGAAGAGAAAAAGTTTAGTGAAAACAAACGTAGGTCCTTTGCAGTCAGATTCAGGTGAATTTATAACGGGGAACAAAGAAATGGTGGACCAGTTAAACAAATACTTTGGTTCTGTTTTCACGAAGGAAGACAGAAATTACCTGCCGGAAATACTAGGGGACCGAAGGTCTAGTGAGAAGGAGGAACTGAAGGATATCTTCATAAAGTGGGAAATTATGTTCGGGAAATTGATGGGATTGAAGGCCGATAAATCCCCGGAGCCTGATAGTCTGCATCCCAGAGTACTTAAGAAAGTGGCCATAGAAATAGTGGATACATTGGTGATCATTTTCCACAGTCTATCGACTTTGGATCAGTTTCTATGGACTGGAGGGTGGCTAATGTAACACCACTGTTTAAAAAAGGAGGGAGAGAGAAAACAGGTAATTATAGATTGGTTAGCCTGACATCATTAGTGGCGAAAATGTTGGAATCAATTATTAAAGATGAAATAGCAGCACATTTGGAAAGCAGTGACAGGATCGGTCCAAGTCAGCATGGATTTATGAAAGGGAAATCATGCTTGACAAATCTTCTGGAATTTTTTGAGGATGTAACTAGTAGAATGGACAAGGGAGAACCAGTGGATGTGGTGTATTTGGACTTTCAAAATGCTTTTGACAAGGTCCCACACAAGAGATTGGTGTGCAAAATCAAAGCACATGGTATTGGGGGTAATGTACTGACGTGAATAGAGAACTGGTTGGCAGACAGGAAGCTGAGAGTCGGGATAAACGGGTCCTTTTCAGAATGGCAGTCAGTGACTAGTGGAGTGCCGCAGGGCTCAGTGCTGGGACCCTTTACAATATACATGAATGATTTAGATGAAGGAATTGAGTGTAATATCTCCAAGTTTGCAGATGACACTAAACTGGGTGGCGGTGTGAGCTGTGAGGAGAACGCTAAAAGGCTGCAGGGTGACTTGGACAGGTTAGATGAGTGGGAAAATGCATGGCAGATGCAGTATAATGTGGATAAATATGATGATTGGGGGCACTTTGGGGGCAAAAACACGAAGGCAGAATATTATCTGAATGGCGGCAGATTATGAAAGGGGGAGGTGCAATGAGACCTGGGTGTCATGGTTCATCAGTCATTCAAAGTTGGCATGCAGGTACAGCAGGCGGTGAAGAAGGCAAATGGCATGTTGGCCTTCATAGCTAGGACATTTGAGTATAGGAGCAGGGAGGTCTTACTGCAGTTGTACAGGGCCTTGGTGAGGCCTCACCTGGAATATTGTGTTCAGTTTTGGTCTCCTAATCTGAGGATGGACGTTTTTGCTATTGAACGAGTGCAGTGAAGGTTCACCAGACTGATTCCCGGGATGGCGGGACTGACATATGAGGAGAGAGTGGATCAACTGGACCTTTATTCACTGGAGTTGAGAAGGATGAGAGGGGATCTCATCGAAACTTACAAGATTCTGATGGGACTGGACATGTGGGAAGAATGTTCCCGATGATGGGGAAACCCAGAACCAGGGGACACAGTTTTAGGATAAGGGGTAGGCCATTTCGGACTTAGATGAGTTACTTCTTCACTCAGAGAGTTGTTAACCTGTGGAATTCCCTACCGCAGAGAGTTGTTGATGCCAGTTCATTGGATATATTTAAGAGGGAGTTAGATATGGCCCTCACAGCTAAAGGGATCGAGGGATATGGAGAGAAAGCAGGAAAGGGGACTGAGGGAATGATCAGCCATGATCTTATTGAATGGTGGTGCAGGCTCAAAGGGCCGAATGGCCTACTCCTGCACCTATTTTCTATGTTTTCTATGTCCAACAAAAGATCATCCAGTCTAATCCCAATTACCAGCTCTAGGTCCGTAACCCTGCAGGTTACTGCACCTTAACTACCCATCCAACCATCTCTTATAAGTGGTGAGTGGTGCTGCATCCACCATTCTTCAAGGCAGCGAGTTCCAGATCACAACAACCCTCTGCGTAAAGAAGCCCCCCCCCTTCAAATCCCCTCTAAACCTTCCACCAACCACCAAAACTATGGCCCCTCGTAATAGACCCCTTCTGCAATGAAATAGACCCTTACTATCCACTATGTCCAGGCCCCTCAATATTTTGTACACCTCGAAGAGGTCCCCTCCCAACCTCTTCTGTTCCAATGAGAACAAACCCAATCTGTCCTCATAACTAAGATTCTCCATTCCAGGCAGCACCCTAGTAAATCTCCTCTGCACCCTCTCTAGTGCAATCACATCCTTCCTTCAATAAGGCGTCCAGAACTGCACGCAGTACTCCAGCTGTGGCGTAACGAATGTATTATACAATTTAAGCAGAACCTTCCTGCTCTTATATTCTATGCCTTGGCCAATAAAGGCAAGCATTCCGTATGCCTTCTTAACCACATTATCCACCTGGCTTGCTACTTTCAGGGATCTGTGGACAGGCACTCCAAGGTCCCTTTGTTCATCTACACTGTTAAGTGGCCTACTGCTTATTGTGTATATCCTTTTCTAATTGCCCTCCCAAAGTGCATCACCTCACACTTCTCTGAATTAAATTCCATTTGCCACTGCTCTGACCACCTGACCAGTAGATTGCTATCCTCCTGCAGCCCATGACTTTCCTCTTCATTATCAACCATAGACATGCTGACTTACCCCACACCGAGCATGAAAGTGTACAATGTCCTATTATACCCTTCACATTCCGAGCCTGCTGAAATGACAAGTGAACTCATCCATGTCAACTGGCCTTGAAGCCCATTCCTCCTGAATGTCGCAGCATTACCTGAAGAGCCTGATGGCTGTAGCCCAAATGCCTGGAGGACACTGTGCCCCAAGACCACCATCTCTCATTTAGATGCTGCAACAAAGGAGAACTGTGGAAACATTACTGGCTGAGTGATAGACATCAAGAATGCTCAACTGGAGACATATCATGATCAGTTAAGCCTTCTGGATGACTATCACTCACTCTCAGTGTGGATAGTGACCAGTCTGCCCATTAGTAGGTAGTTCATCTGATCGTCAAACATAGAAACATAGAAATTTACAGCATAGAAGGAGGCCATTTTGGCCCATCGTTTCCGCACAGGCCAACAAACAGCCGCACGGCCCTTGATCAGCAGCCCGAATGGTTACATATAAACCTATGAACGATGACGGAAAGGCAAAGAACACCCAGCCCATCCAGTCCGCCTCACACAACTGCGACACCCCTTAAACTGAAAACATCTACGCCACCCTATCCGGAGTAATGTGATCTTCAGCGGGAGGCAAAAACCAGATAAAAACCCAGGCCAATTTGGGGAGAAAAAATCTGGGAAAATTCCATTTGCCACTGCTCTGACCACTTGACCAGTAGATAGATAGTCTCCTGCAGCCCATGACTTTCCTCTTCATTATCAACCATAGACATGCTGACTTACCCCGCACCGAGTCTGAAAATCTACAATGTCCTATTATACCGTTCAAACCCTGAGCCTGCTGAATTGACAAGTGAACTCATCCATGTCCACTAGCCTTGAAGCCCATTCCTCCTGAATGTCGCAGCATTACCTGAAGCGCCTGATGGCTGTAGCCCAAATGCCTGGAGGACACTGTGCCCCAAAACCACCATCTCTTGTTCAGATGCTGCGACAAAGGAGAACTGTAGAAATATTACTGGCCGAGTGACAGACATCAAGAATTATCAACTGAAGACATATCATCATCAGTTCAACCCTGTGGATTTCTATCTCTCACTCTCAGTGTGGATGGTGACCCGTATGCCCATTAGTAGATAGTTCCTCTGATGGTCAAACATAGAAAAATTGAAATTTACAGCGCAGAATGAGACCATTTTGGCCCATCGTATCCGCGCTGGCTGACAAACAGCCGCACGACCCTTGGTCAGCAGCCCTAAAGGTTACAATGAACATGACTGAAAAGCAAAGAGCACCCAGCCCAACCAGTCTGCCTCACACAACTGCGGCACACCCTATACTGAAAACATTGACACTCTACCCCATCCGGAGTCATTTCATCTCCTGGGAGACACAAAAACCAGATAAAAACCCAGGCCAATTTAGGCAAAAAAATATGGGAATATTCCATTTGCCACTGCTCTGACCACCTGACCAGTAGATTGATATCCTCCTGCAGCCCATTACTTTCCTCTTTATTATCAGCCAAGACATGCTGACTTACCCCGCAACGAGTCTGAAAGTGTACAATGTCCTATTATACCGGTCACACCCCGAGCATGCTGAAATGACAAGTGAACGCATCCATGTCCACTGGCCTTGAAGCACAGCATCTCTCATTCAGATGCTCCGACAAAGGAGAACTGTGGAAACATTACTGGCCAAGACATCAAGAATGCTCAACTGGAGACATATCATCATAAGTTGAGCTTTCTGGATGACTATCTCTCACTCTCAGTATGGATGGTGACCAATATGCCCACTAGTAGATAGTTACTCTGATGGTCAAAGAAAGAAACATAGAAATTTACAGTGCAGAAGGAAGCCATTTCGAACCATCGTATCCGCGCCAGCCGACAAACAGCCGCACGGCCCTTGGTGAGCAGCCCTAAAGGTTACATATAAACCTATGAACAAGACGGAAAGGCCAGAAAGCACCCAGCCCAACCAGTCTGCCTCACACAACTGCGACACCCATTATACTGAAAACATCTACACTCCACCCAACCGGAGTGATGTGATCTCCTGGGAGAGGCAATAAACAGATAAAAACCCAGGACAATTTGGGGAGAAAAAATCTGGGAAAATTCCATTTGCCATTGCTCTGACCACCTGACCAGTAGATAGATATCCTCCTGCAGCCCATGACTTTCCTCTTCATTATCAACCAAAGACAGGCGGAATTACCCCGCACCGAGTCTGATCAACACTTATCCATGAGCTCACCCTGGCCGTATTCTAGTCCTTGAAGTACTTACCATTATATCTGCGCCGTCCAACAAAAGGTCAACCAGTCAAATCCCAATTACCAGCTCTAGGTCCGTAACCCTGCAGGTTATAACACTTTAAGTGGCCATCCAACCATCTCTTAAAAGTGGTGAGGGTTTCTGCATCCAGCACTCTTCCAAGCAGCGAGTTCCAGATCCCCATAACCTTCTGCGTAAAGAAGCCCCCCCACAAATCCCCTCTAAACCGTCCACCAACCACGTTAAAACTATGCCACCTCATAATAGACCTCTCCACCAATGAAAATAGACTGTTACTATCCACTATGTCAAGCCCCTCGATACTTTGTACACCTCGATGAGACCTCCTCTCAACCTCCTCTGTTCCAATGAGAACAAACCCAGCCTATCCAATTTGTGCTCATAATTAAGCTTCTCCAATCCAGGCAGCATCCTAGTAAATCACCTCTGCACCCTCTCTACTGCAATCACATCCTTCCTATAATACGGCGACCAGAACTGCAGGCAGTACTCCAGCTACGACCTAACCAATGTATTATACAATTTAAGCATAACCTCCCTGCTCTTATATTCTATGCCTCGGGCAATAAAGCAAGCATTCTGTATGCCTTCTTAACCACCTTATCCACCTGGCCAGCTACTTTCAGGGATATGTGGACAAGCTTATCAAGTCCCTTTGTTCATCTACACTATTAAATGGCCTACTGCTTAATGTGTATCCCCTTTCCTTATTAGCCCTCCCAAAGTGCAACACCTCACATTTCTCTGAGTTAAATTCCATTTGCCACTGCTCTGACCACCTGACCAGTAGATTGATATCCTCCTGCAGCCCGTGACTTTCCTCTTCATTTTCAACCATAGACATGCTGACTTACCCCACAGCGAGTCTGAAAGTGTACAATGTTCTATGGTACCGTTCACACCCCGAGCCTGCTGAAATGACAAGTGAACTCATCCATGTCCACTGGCTTTGAAGCCCATTCCTCCTGAATGTCGCAGCATTACCTGAAGAGCCTGATGGCTGTAGCCCAAAAGCCTGGAGGACACTGTGCCCCACCATCTCTCATTCAGATGCTGCGACAAAGGAGAACTGTGGAAACATTACTGGCCGAGTGACAGACATCAAGAATGCTCAACTGGAGACATATCTTCATCAGTTGAGCCTTCTGGATGACTATCTCTCACTCTCAGTATGGATGATGACCATTATGTCCATTAGTAGATAGTTCCTTTGATGGTCAAACATATAAACATAGAGATTTACAGCGCAGAATTAGGCCACTTCGGCCCATGTGTCCGCGCCAGCCGACAAACAGCCGCACGGCCCTTGGTCAGCAGCCCTAAAAGTTACATATAAGCCTATGAACAATGACAGAAAGGCAAAGAGCACCCAGCCCTCTCACAACTGCGACACCCCTAATGCTGAAAACATCTACACTCCATCCCTTCCAGAGCCATGTGATCTCCTGGGAGAGGCTAAAACCAGATAGAAACCCAGGGCAATTTAGGGAGAAAAAATCTGGGAAAATTCCTCTCCAACCCCTCCAGGCGATCGACACTAGTCCAGATCACCTTGGCCATATTCTATTGCCTGCAGTACTTACCATTATATCTGCACCATCCAACAAAAGGTCATCCAGTCTAATCCCAATTAGCAGCTCTAGGTCCGTAACCCTGCAGGTTACTGCACGTTAAGTGACCATCCAACCATCTCTTAAAAGTGGTGAGGGTTTCTGTATCTACCACTCTTCCAGGCAGCAAGTTCCAGAAACCCATAACCTTCTGCGTACAGAAGCCCCCCCTCAAATCCCCTCTAAACCTTCCATAAAACTACCTTAAACTATGCCCCCTCGTAATAGACCCTTCCCCACCTGTCAATGGAAATTGTCAATGGAAATAGATCTTGCTATCCACTATATCCAACCCCCTCAATATTTTGTACACCTCAATGAGGTCTCATCTCAACCTCCTATGTTTCAATGAGAACAAACACAGCCTATCCAATCTGTCCTCATAAATAAAATTCTCCATTCCAGGCAGCATCTCCTCTGCACTCTCTCTCGAGCAGTTACATCCTTACTATAGTACGGCGACCAGAACTGCAGGCAGTAATCTAGCTGTGACCTAACCAATGTATTATACAATTTAAGCTTAACCTCCCTGCTCTTATATTCAATACCTCGGCCAATAAAAGCAAGCATTCCGTATGCCTTCTTAACCACCTTATCCACCTGGCCTTTCAGGGATCTGTGCAGAAGCACTCTAACGTCCCTTTCTCATCTACACTATTAAGTGGCCTACCGCTTAATATGTATACACTTTCCTTATTCGCCCTCCCAAAGTGTATCACCTCACACTTCTCTGAATTAAATTCCATTTGCCATTGCTCTGACCACCTGACCAGTAGATTGATATCCGCTTCATTATCAACCATAGACATGCTGACTTACCCCGCAGCAAGTCTGAAAGTGTACAATGTTCTATTGAACCATTCACACCCCGAGCCTGCTGAAATGACAAGTGAACTCATCCATGTCCACTGGCCTTGAAGCCCATTCCTCCTGAATGTCGCAGCATTACCTGAGGAGCCTGATGGCTGTAGCCCAAATGCCTGGAGGACACTGTGCCCCAAGACCAGCATCTCTCATTCAGATGCTGCGACAAAGGAGAACTGTGGAAACATTACTGGCCGAGTGATAGACATCAAGAATGCTCAACTGGAGACATACCTTCATCATGAGCCTTCCGGATGACTATCTCTCACTCTCAGTGCGGATAGTGACCAGTATGCCTCTGATCGTCAAACATAGAAACCTAGAAATTTACAGCGCAGAAGGAGGCCATTTCGGCCCATCGTGTCCGCGCCGGCTGACAAACAGCCACACGGCCCTTGGTCAGAAGCCCTAAAGGTTACATATAAACCTATGAACAATGACGGAACGGCAAAAGAGCACCCAGCCCAACCAGACCGCCTCACACAACTGCGACACCCCTTAGACTAAAAACATCTACACTCCACCCCAACCGGAGCCATGTGATCTCTTGGGAGAGGCAACAACCAGATAAAAACCCAGGGCAATTTAGGGAGAAAAAATCTGGGAAAATTCCTCTCAGACATCCAGGCGATCGACACTAGTCCAGGAGATCACCCTGGCCATATTCTATTCCCTGAAGTACTTACCATTATATCTGCGCCGTCCAACAAAAGGTCATCCAGTCTAATCCCAATTACCAGCTCTAGGTCTGTAACCCTGCAGGTTACTGCACTTTAAGTGCCCATCCAACCATCTCTTAAAAGTGGTGAGGGTTTCTACATCCACCACTCTTCCCGGCAGCGAGTTCCAAATCCCCACAACCTGCTGCGTAAAGAAGCCCCCCCGTCAAATCCCCTCTAAACCTTCCACCAACCACCTTAAAACTATGCCCCCTCATAACAGACCCTTCCACCAATGGAAATAGACCCTGACTATCTACTATGTCCAGGCCTCTCAATATTTTGTACACCTCGATCAGGTCTCCTCTGAACCTCCTCTATCCAATCTGTCCTCATAACTAAGATTCTCTATTCCAGGCAGCAGCGTAGTAAATTTCCTCTGCACTCCCTCACATCCTTCCTATAATATGGCGACCAGAACTGCAGGCAGTACTCCAGCTGTGACCTAACCAATGTATTATACAATTTAAGCTTAACCTCCCTGCTCTTATATTCTATGCCTCGGCCAATAAAGGCAAGCATTCCATATGGGTTCTTAACCATCTCATCCACCTGGCCTATAACTTACAGGGAATCTGTGGACAAGCACTCCAAGGTCCCTTTGTTCATCTACATTATTAAGTGGCCTACCGCTTAATGTGTATCCGTTTTTGTTATTAGCCCTCCCAAAGTGCATCACCTCACACTTCTCTGAATTAAATTCCATTTGCCACTGCTCTGACCATAGATTGATATCCTCCTGCAGCCCGTAACTTTCCTCTTCATTATCAACCATAGACATGCTGACTTACCCCGCAGCGAGACAAAGAAGAACTGTGGAAACATTACTGGCCGAGTGATAGACATCAAGAATGCTCAACTGGAGACATATCTTCAACAGTTGAGCGTTCTGGATGACTATCTCTCACACTCAGTGCAGATGGTGACCAGTATGTCCACTACTAGATAGTTCCTCTGATAGTCAAACATAGAAGCATAGAAATTTACAGCGCAGAAAGAGGTCATTTTGGCCCATCGTGTATCTATGAACAATGATGGAAAGGCAAAGAGCACACAGCCCAACCAGTCCACCTCACACAACTGCGACACCCCTTACACTGAAAACATCTACACTCCACCCCAACCGGAGCCATGTGATCTCCTGGGTGAGGCAAAAACCAGATAAAAACCCAGGCCGATTTAGGGAGAAAAAATCTAGGAAAATTCCTCTTCGAACCACCCTGGCGATCGACACTAGTCCAGGAGATCACCCTGGCCGTATTCTATTCCCTGAAGTACTTACCATTATATCTGCTCCGTCCAACAAAAGGTCATCCAGTCTAATCCCAGTTACCAGTTCTAGGTCTGTAACCCTGCAGGTTACTGCACTTTAAGTGCCCATCCAACCATCTCTTGAAGGTGGTCAGGGTTTCTGCATTCACCACTCTTCCAGGCAGCGAGTTCCAGATCCCCACAACCCTCTGCATAAAGAAGCCCCTCCTCAAATCCCCTCTAAACCTTCCACCAACATGTTAAAACTATGCCCCCTCATAATAGACTTCTCCACCAATGGAAATAGACTGTTACTATCCACTATGTCAAGCCCTCGATATTTTGTACACCTCGATGAGACCTCCTCTCAACCTCCTTTGTTCCAATGAGAACAAACCCAGCCTATCCAATTTGTGCTCATAACTAAGCTTCTCCATTCCAGGCAGCATCCTAGTAAATCTCCTCTGCACCCTCTCGAGTGCAATCACATCTTTTTTATAATAAGGCGACCAGAACTGCACGCAGTACACCAGCTGTGACGTAACCAATGTATTACGCAATTGAAGCATAACTTCACTGCTCTTATATTCTATGCCTCGGCCAATAAAGGCAAGCATTCCGTATTCCTTCTTAACCACCTTATCCACCTGGCCTGCTACCTTCAGGGAATCGGTGGACCAATGGTGGAGCTTTGGAGGCGTGGCCTATTCAGTTGGAGCTCTGTTGCTGTGAGAGAAGGAACTCCCTGCTGTTGCTCCTGTCTGCGATGCCTTGAGTGAGCCCTGTGAAACAGCCCAGGAAGAGGAGGAGGAGGAGGGGGCTTTCTACATTCCAATCCATCCAGAGGGAGAGGAGGAGAGCGGAAAATTCAACAACCTTTAATACTGCTGCAGAGAGTTGGAGAGAGGGGGAACTATCCAGTGTGGAAGGAGGGAGAAACTTCATCAAGCAAAGGTGGGTGTGTTTTGGTGCATTCCCCTAAAGACTTTGTTGTATCGGTGGGGGGAGGAAAGAAGACTTGCTAGAGGGCCGGAACATCACGGGGGGTGTGTGTGTGTGTGGAAGTGTGTGTGGGGGTCTTGCTTACAGCTAGGCCCCACACACCACTGAAGCACCCCTCCATTGCCTAGCCTGGAATAGCTGGAGCTACCTGGCTGAAGAACTATTAACTATTTAACATCGTTGGGAATGTGTGCCTGGGTGGCTCCAGCTGTCCCAGGTGAAGACATCTTCTCCCCCCACCCGAAGACCATCTACAAAGACTGTGTTTGTTTTTCCATCATCTGGGGAGTGCACCCCAAGAAAAACACCCACCCATCGCTGTGAGGGGAGACCTGTCCTCAGTTTCCCTCTTTCCCACCCCCTCTCTCTTTCTCTCTCTCTCTGTCTCTCCCCTCTCTCTCTGAGAGTCCCTTTCCTCCTAATTAAAAACCAATTAAGACAACTGAGCAGAGGGAGCAAGGCCCTTCCCCAATTGTCAACTAGGGGAGAGGTGTGCCTCTTTTAGAGCTCCCTCTGTTCAAACACCAACGAGGCCATTTAAGACCATTAAGGCCTGTGCCTTTGGGGTGGGTGTGGCCCTTAAAGGGACCCCGTGATGGCGACCCCATCCACGCCGGTCGCAGGGCCAGCAAAGACATATGCGCAGGCGGCGTCCACATCCACGGCGCCTCCTGCTGCCCTGCCACCTTTCAGACTAAAAACAAAGAACCACGGGGTCAAGAGCTACACTCACCCCACAATGAGCATCGAAGAGTGCGTGCGGGCGATGGCTGGGGTAGTCGGCCCCTCGGCCATTGTCGCAGCCTCCAAGATGTGTGGGAAGGCGGTGTTCTTCCTGGGGTCGGAGCGGGCGATGTCCCTGGCCCTTGAAAAAGGGCTCACGGTGGGCGGGACGTTCCTGCCGGTGGACCCTCTCGAGGCCACCGCGCAGAGGGTCATCCTTTCAAACGTCCCGCCCTTTGTTCCCGCTGAGCTCCTCCTCCCTCACCTACACCAACTGGGGGAGGTAAGGTCAGGGATCAACCCCATACCGCTCGGCCTCAGGGAGAACAGCCTGCGCCATGTGTTCTCCTTCCGCCGCCAGCTTTTTGTCCGGCTGGCGCGGGAGGAGTCGATGGAGGGATCATTTAATGTGGTGCACGAGGGGACTGCCTACCGCTTCTTCTGGACGTCGGACGGCGTGCGGTGCCATGCCTGTAGGGAGGTGGGGCATGTTCGTAAGAACTGTGGGTGCGCGGGCATCGTCGGGGTCCTTTGTTTTCACGGCCTCCGGCGGGGGGGAGGGAGAGCGTCCGATCGGAAAGAAGGCGCGGAGGAAGGTGAAACATCTCGAGGCGGGTCCCCTCAGTGCGCCAGACAATTTGATCACCGCGCTCAGCCCAACCCTGTCACCGGCGAGCGCGGGGTGCCCTGAGCCCGTGCCCGAGCCCTTGACCAATATCACAGAGGGGCTCGGGCGCAGGCAAGATAAGAAAAAGGGGGGAGTGGAGCGGGAGGCCTCGGCAGACATGGAGGTCTCCCTGCCTCCACACCCCCCCAGGAACAAAAGGAGGCGCCGCTCCAATGAGGCGGAGGGGGAACAACATCCCTCCGCGGAGGAGTCGGTGCGCGCCGCGTGTCCCGCGTCCCCCGCCAGCGCCCCCAAGCTGCGCTGTAGGCGAGAGGAATCTGTC